>NC_135236.1:537264553-537567583 GCF_051348905.1 Ranitomeya variabilis
CATTTACCACAGCAAGTCTTCAAGGTCCTAAAGTAGAAAAACAGCCCCAGGCCATCACTCTACCAACACCATATTTTACTGTTGGTATGATGTTCCTTTTCTGAAATACTGTGTTACACACCTTCCTAAAAGTTCAACTTATGTCTCGTCATTTCACATATTATGCTCCCAAAAGTCTTGGGGATCATCAAGATGTTTTCTATCAAAACTGAGCTGAACCTTTATGTTCTTATTGCTGAGCAGTGGTTGTCATCTTGGAACTCTACCATGCAAAAATGCAGGCCGTTTTTGCCCAGTCTCTTTCTTATGGTGGAGTCATAAACACTGACCTTATCTGAAGCAAGTGAGGCCTTCAGTTCTTTGGATGTTGTAGTGTAATCTTTAGTGACCGCTTGGATGAGTCATCACTGCGCTATTGGGGTAATTTTGGTTGGCCGTCCACTCCTGGTAAGGTTCTCCATAGTTCCATGTTTTTGCCATTTGTGGATAATGGCTTTCACTGTGGTTCAATGGAGTCCAAAAGCTTGAGAAATTACTTTAACACAATTTTCAGACTGATAGATCTCAATTACTTTGTTTCTCAATCGTTCCAGAATTTCTTTTGATTATGTCATGTTTGGCTTTTGCGGAATCTTTTGGTCTACTTCACTTTGTTGGTCAGGTCCTATTTAAGTAATTTCTTGATTGAAAACAGGTTTGGCACTAATCAGGCCTGGGTGTGGCTAGGGAATTTGAACTCAGCTTCCCTAATATGGGATAAACTACAGTTTTGTTTTAAAGAGGGGACAATCACTTTTTCTCACAGGACCCTGTAGATTTGTATTTATTTTTCCCTTAATAATAAAGACCGTCATTGAAAAACCGCATTTTGTGTTTACCTGTGTTATCTTTGTCTAATATGTAAATTTGTTGGGTGATCTGAAACATTTAAGTGTGATAAACATGCAAAAGAATAGGAAGTCAGGAAGGGGGCAACACTTTTTCACACAACTGTATATTTGCTTAGAAAATTGGTGATGTGTTCAATTCTTATTTAACCCGCTGTATATCATGATAACTTTTAAATCTTATCCCTTTTCCCAGTGTATTACCCAAAACACAGTTTTCGCAGAACACTACAAATGAGTTTAAAAATTATTAGATCAAATATAAAATTTGAAAATATTAAACAAAATCTAGAACTGAGAAAAATATTAACCCTTCTATATCAATATTTTACCCCTTTTGTCCTTAAAAGAATCCAACAAAATGTCAGACAATTGACAAAAATGTTGTTGGATTCCCAAAATATTTCTAAATAATTCAAACCATTACAATTCTATTCACTCAGATTAAGTAATGAAAATAATGTGTTGCTCATGTGGTCAATGTATGTACAGCATACTGTATATGTTGTATGAAGCATTGATTACATTGAATTATAGACTATGCCTCTCTTTCCATAGCCCTCATTAGGGCATATAAAAGCAACAGAATGCCATGCCACCAGCTGTCCATCCATCCATCTAGAAGCAGCTTCATAATATGATGTGTACAGATATCGACTGGAATTATAAGGCATATTCAGACATCAGTTCATCATGTAAAAGTTTGGTGTTTTTTTCACAGATAGAGCTTTTACCTATAGTGCATGGAGCTGTTCCAATTGCAGACCAGATTTTTATCCAAGTCAAGGATATATATTAACTCACTAATGGAAGTCTATGGGTCCGCAAAATAAAATCGGACAGTGTATGGATGCCATCTGTGTGCTGTCTGTTTTTCATTGACAATTTCATAGGATAAGCTTGAGAAATCTCCATCAGTTTTTCATTTCATACAAGATAAACTGTTGAAATCAATGGTAAAAACTAACACACTGATGAAAATCTGATCCAAAACATTAATGAAAATTGGTCAGTTTTTGGCACAAAAAAAAAATCGCTGACATCAAAATGAGGCCTAAGAAAGCAGATTTGGTGCAAAATTGTCTGAGACTGCCCAATTCATTTGATTAGAGCTTACATAAATCCACGTACTTGCTGCAGAAAAATAAAAGAACTTCATTCGAAATGAATAGGACTGATTATCCGAAATGACTGCAACAAATCTGCCGCCGGTGAATTTATTAGAAAAGCAGATAACCTTATGCTAATATTTGCAGATTACCTACGAACTATGCACATTTATATTTGGAATAGACAGATATAGCAAAACTAAAGATTTAAAGGAGGAATAACATAGCCACCTTGCGGTCTCCAGTGAGTCGTGTGACATACATAGCAATCACCTGCCTAATTTACAGCAATGACCTTTAAAAATTTTATGAACGATAAGCATATTATACAGACTGCTGCTTCGTTCACACTAATCCATGCCATGGTTTTGTGGTTGGGGAAGGTAGAGGCTAGGACTACAGGCCCATCTCTTGTAGAAGTCTGCTAGCCGGTATTCCTCACTAGTAATAAATGTCTGATGCTGAAAAATCCCTTTTAATAATAAGCTTGTGCTCATCCTAGCATGTTTGTTGGCTCAATGGTTAGCACTGCAGCCTTGTAGCGCTGGTCTCCTGGTTTCAAATCCCACCAACGACAACATCTCCAAGGAGTTTGAATGTTCTCTTCGTGTTTGCGTTGGTTTCCTCCGGGTTCTCCGGTTTCCTCCCACACTCCAAAGACATACTGATAGGGAATCTAGATTGTGAGCGCCAATGTGGACAGTGATGATAATTTCTGTAAAGCGCCGTGGAATATGATAGTGCTATGTAAGCAAAACAGAAAAATAATAAAATTCTAGATTGTATGAATAGAGGCCAACAATAAAATGATCAGATGAGTCAGTTGAGTTTTTTCTGGTATTGCAATCACATTTAGGGTACATTAAGACAGCCATATCAATTGGCCCAATATCAGACAGCAATGCTCGGATTGGCTCAAAGCTGTAACTCTCAGGTTGGGAGAGATTCCGACAGGTCTGTGTATTACAATGCGATCTCTGTGCCCTTACTACAAGGGGGTTAAGCCGTAGAATGGAAAACTGCCCATTTGCAAGTGAAGCTGTACCTGTACAAAAAAGCTAACTTTTTTCCTAATCTCATACAACTCCTGTTATTACAGTAAGAAGTCAAAATATGTTTCAAATTTTATAGAAAACATTAAGTGACAATCTGGCTACTAGATTACCAATGAATACATATCTAAAATATAATTCCTATAATTTCTATACCCTTGTATCTAACTGCCATAAAGACCAGCTCAAGTTTGACTCTTATGATATAAACCTACAATCCTCATTGAACATATCCGCACTTGATTACAGTGCCATAGCAACAGAAATTTGCATAAAGAGAAAAATGTGCTTTATACAATGCAGGAAAATGTGGGAAAAAAAGAATAAAATAAACTGGAAAAGTGGAATGCTACAAGGGTAAAATTAACCACTTCACTTTAAAGAGGTTTTTCAACCCCTTCTTAAATACTGCATTCCACAGTGTGATACACACGAGGTCAAAATTGTAGTCCCCCTTGTTTGATGACAGAAAAACCAGCAATGGTCACAGAAAGAACTTGAATCTGACAAATGTAATAATAAATAAAAGATCTATGAAAATGGACAAATGAAAGTCAGACATTGCTTTTCAACCAACAGAATTTTAAAAAAAATAAAACTCATGAAATAAGCCTGGACAGAAATGATGGTACCCTTAACTTAATATTTTGTTGCACAACCTTTTGAGGCAATCACTGCAATCAAATGATTCCTGTAAATGTCAATGAGACTTTTGCACCTCTCGACAATTATTTTGGCCCACTCCTCAATAGCAAACTGCTCCAGTTGTCTCGTGTTTGAAGGTTGCCTTTTCCAGACAGTATGTTTCAGCTCTTTCCAAAGATGCTCAATAGGATTTAGGTCAGGGCTCATAGAAGGCCACTTCAGAATAGTCCATGGTTTTCCTCTTAGCCATTCTTGGATGTTTTTAGCTGTGTGTTTTGAGTCATTATCCTGTTGCAAGACCCATGACCTGAGACTGAGACCAAGCTTCCTGACACTGAGCAGCACATTTATCTCTAGAATCTCTTGATAGTCTTGAGATTTTATTGTACCCTACACAGATCTTAGACACCCTGTTCCAGATGCAGCAAAGCAGCCCCAGAACATAACAGAGCCTCCTCCATGTTTCACAGTAGGGATAGTATTCTTTTCTTGCTATGCTTCATTTTTCCATCTGTGAACATAGAGCTGATGTGCCGTGCCAAAAAATTCAATTTTTGTCTAATCTGTCCATAGGACATTCTCCCAGAAGCTTTGTGACTTGTCAGCATGTAGTTTGGAAAATTCCAGTCTGGCTGTTTTACAATTTTTTTTTAATAATGGTGTCCTCCTTGGTCGACTCCCATGAAGTCCACTTTGGCTTATACGATGCGATCTTACACTGAGTTTGAAGCTCACCTTTAATCTGTTTAGAAGTTTTTCTGGACTCTTTTGTTACCATTCATATTATCTGTCTTTTTGATTTGTCATCAATTTTCCTCCTGCGGCCACGTCCAGGGAGGTTGGCTACAGTCCCCTGGATCTTAAATTTCTGAATAATATGTGCAACTGTAGTCACAGGAACATTAAGCTGCGTGGAGATGGTCTTATAACTCTTACTTTTAACATGTTTGTCTATAATTTTCTTTCTAATCTTCTGAGACAACTCTTTCCTTTGCTTCTTCTGGTCCATGTTGAGTGGGATACACACCATGTCACCAAACAGCACATTGATGATCTGTAGCCCTATATACAGGCCCACTCACTGATTCCAGATTGTAGACACCTGTGATGCTAGTTAGTGGACACACCTTGATTTAACATGTCCCTTTTGTCACATTATTTTCAGGGGTACCATAATTTCTGTCCAGGCCTATTTCATGAGTTTTATTTTTTCTTAAATTCTGTGGAAGCATGGTTAATTCCACAAATTTCACATGATATTCACCATGCAAAAAAAGTGCATTTCAAAAAGAGAATACAATAAAAATTATCTTTATTAATAACATTTAACATATAAAACCATTTAAAAGGACAGGGTATAAGTCTCCAATAGTTGAAGGGGGTAATCCAGCAGCAGAAGAGTTGGATTCACATGAAAGGCGCATAAGTCCCAAATTAGCAGAAAAAAAACCCCACAAACCGTATTAATGGTGGTAACTCCCTTAGTGGGGACTTCTACTATAGCAGTTTTAACCTACCTAAATTTAGCAAAGGTAATATTAAATTCTAGTTCAAAACCTAAAATATGTATAAATATTGGCAAATAATGTGCTGACCAATATTAGTGGCACAAAAGAAATCAGTGTGCTATTTCATGAGTTTTATTTTTTTTTAAATTCTGTGGAAGCATGGTTGAAAAGCAATGTCTGAGTTTCATTTGTTCATTTTCATAGATCTTTTATTTATTATTACTTTTGTCAGATTCAAGTTATTTCTGTGACCATTGTGGGTTTTTCTGTCATTAAACGAGGGGTACCAATAATTTTGACCACGTGTCTAATAGCATAGTGAACCCTTTAGCCAAACATTCTGACATAAAGTTGTAAATAATGACAGCGACCCTTTTGCTCAGGCACCATTCAGTAGCTTGGCACAACATAAGAATATTTACAGCTACAACTCAAAGATAATTCATCAAATTTGGAATAACAACTTATACAACATACTCTGTGAACAAATTATATGTTTTCATTAGAGATGAGCGGATTAGGCAAAATTTGAATTCAGCGTATTGTGCAAAAAATCCGCCAATGAAAGTCTATGGGGGCGAGAAAAATACGGACTACACATGGACCATCAGTGTGACTTGCAAGAAATACGCGCCAGTGTTCTCTAGAAAAGCCAGCAATTCAGTGCGGTGTACAGTAAAATCACACTGACAGGTTAGAATAGAATAGATCAAATAAATGTCTACACATAGTATAGGTATATATATGTTTATTTCATACAGCGCTAGATAGCAGAAAAGCCGGTAATTCAATTGCCGGCTTTTGCTATCTCCTCCCCAAACCCGACATGATATGAGACATGGTTTACATACAGTAAACCTTTTCATATCCCTTTTTTTTTGCTCACTACTAATGTTAGTAGTGTGTGTACAAAATTTGGGGGCTCTAGCTGTTAAAATAAAGGGTTAAATCGCGGAAAAAACTGGCGTGGGCTCCCGTGCAATTTTCTCCGCCAGAGTGGGAAAGCCAGTGACTGAGGGCAGATATTAATAGCCTAGGGAGGTACCATGGTTATAGGACCCCTCATGGCTAAAAACATCTGCCCCCAGCCACCCCAGAGATAAGGCACATCTGGAAGATGCGCCTATTCTGGCACTTAGCCTCTCTCCGCATCAGTTTCAAAAACGCAAACGCAGGAAAAAACGCATGTAAACGCGTCAAAACGCCGCGTTTTTTTACCGCATGAGAAAATGCATGCGTCTAAAAAATGCATGCGTCTAAAAAACGCAGCGCTTGCACACGTTTACATGCGTTTTTTTCTCTACAAAGAGAGCCGTTACCATTTAACGACAATCAGAGGCCTCTCATACAGCTAATTCAGATCTCATGCTTTGCACCGAGGAGGGGCAACCCCCCAAAAAACACATGTCTGCAAATTGAGATCCTGTTCTGGCTTTTATTCAAAGTTATATGGCAAGGTTTGTTAAAGGGTCATTATTGACTCTTAGGATTGCTGCTTCCAATAGGTGGCAGTAGAGTTCAAGTCCTTTTCCTCTCTGAAGAAGCAATTTGCATATTTTACATTCTTGACATCTGTTTGGCATCAGTATTTAGATAGTAATGTTTAAAAATGTACATGTAGAAATGCAGTTTTACGTTAACCCCCGGCCCCCTTCACTACCTTTGACATACATGTACGTCAAAGGTAGTGTCCCTGCCTTTGATGTGGGCCCGCATGCCGAGCCCACATCATCCCCACACTTTATCGCTGATTTAATCAGTCAAGTGCCTCTAACAGGCACAGATGAAGCAGTGCTTTGCCAACAGCCTTAAATCCGACTTTCAATCACTGACAGCGTGATTTAACATGTGCCGGCTGAAAGCATGCCATAAATCCCACCCAACAGCGCCTCTGTCATGTGATGGTGGGGCACCGATAGGTTGTCATGACAGTCTTGGGTAGGCAGAAGTTCCCTGAGCCTGTCATTGCGATGCTCCTGTGAACGCCGGCCACGGGTTGACGTTCATACGAGTTTGTGATTTTAGCTATACATAGCAGTGCTGAAGTCCTGATCACAGATGATTGCAGCTTCAAGTCTCGTGAGGGAACTATTGAAGACAGTATAACGAATACACATATTTGATATTGCTGAGTTCAGAAATATCCGATCTATCAGAATGTAAAGTAGACTAATCCAATCAGTAAAAGGCGCAAAAATAAAAAAAAACAGAATAGCGTTTTATTGGCAGTCACAAAATTGCAATAAAATGCAATAACTGGTGATGAAATCAATTGTATCTATCTCCAAATGGTATAAATCAAAATGTTATCCCCAGATGTGAAATAAATGGAAATGCTATGAGTCTTGGAAAATGGCGACAAAAACATATTTTTTTTTACAAGTTTCCAAATTTTTTTCACCTCCTCAATAAAATAAAATATACACGCTTGGTATCTGTGTAGTTATACTGACCTGGGGAATCATATTGGTAGGTCATTTTTACCATATAGGAAACATGGTAAATAAAATACCCCCCAAAAAAGAAGAGGAAAAAGCAAAAAAGATGGGTATTAATAATGGCAATGAAGCCATAAAAATAGGATGTATAAAAAATGTGACCTATCATTATTGGTAAAAATGGCTTCGCCTGACCTGGTTACCGATTAAGCAACACCGTTACTGTATTTTCTGCTGACTTTTCTACAATGATTTATTTATAACATTGACATTTCATTGTTGTTTCTCTAACAGAATACTTATTAATGAAGTAGCGTATCGTAACGGGAGTGTATATTATTAGGAATTGTTTTCTGCCATCACAATGGAATTCCGTTAAGGAAGTATGATGTTGACTGACTTTCATTCTTCAGTAGGCTTGCACCCACACCTCTTGACAGGTTTGTATATCACATAATGATCACTTTTCTCTTCTATATGTGAATGGCCATTGTCATCTGTTGACAAAAGCTTGAAACCCGCCACCGCAGATGGAGCTGTCACTTGGCAAGATCTGCTCAGAAATGTGTAATTAGCTTGCATCACACACACACAAATGTATAAACTTTTATACGCTGCGCTCAGCCTTTCCAATTAAAGCACGCCTTTGGAAAGTGACCAAATCCTGAAATATCCAGTAGTTTATTAACATCCTCAACGTGTCACAAAATCACATACATTAGGAGAGCATTATGAGAGAACACAACTCTCCATATGTAGACAATCAGTATTCAATGGGAGATATTGACCATGGGAGTAGAGCGTTTTTGTTACTTACAATTGTAATTGCAATAGAGGAAATAGAATGCCCTAAACACTTATATTCTGCAGAACTTTTAATGAGTTGATTTCAACAATTCACAACGCAGTGCTGTGAATTTGTGACCTGCAGCTGGCATTGATTTATCAGAGTTTAATCTGAGATTAGGTTTGGAAAGCTGCAGTAGAGATTGTCCAAGCTCCACTGGAAGAGTTGTTTAGCTTTGTAAAAGACAAAAGTACAGATTATCAGCTGTGAAAAACATGAATTTGTGATTCTATTGGGAAATGTGTATGCTATATGTGTCAAATGTGTGTTTTTTAAGTGAACTGTAGCCTCTCGAGGGTTTAGCAGATGTGTCCAACCACTTCAGTAACATACACATTCTCAGGGAATCTGTCAACTCATTCTCACCCCCAAATTGATTTGTGTAGGACATAAGAACACAAATGAATGCATTACCTGTATTTAACAAAAAATGCTGCTCTTTTGCATGGAGGTCCACTTTAGAAATGATATGCAAATGAGACTGGACGTGCTCTGGCCGGGACCGAGCATTCCACGGCATTGGCTTCCAGCTCTATTCTCGGCCTAACTCAGCCGTCCATTGAGTGATTGACATGCTGCAGCATTGCTAACTGTAAAACACCTAGTGAAGGGTGGAGTTAAGCTAAGAAAAGAACTGTGAACCAAAGCAGTGAAAGTGCTCCATCCCGCCAACAACATTTTTAGTCTAATTTACACATCACTTCTAAAGTGGATTTCTCTGCAAAAGAGCAGCATTTCTGTTTAATAAAAGTATGGATTTACTTGCTTTTTAAAAACCTACACACATGTAGTCAGCTGGATGGGGGCTGGCTGTTGAGACTTAGCTGATGGATTCCCTTGGAGGTCACGGTACCACATCAGTATTTGGTCAGTATTTTACCTCAGTATTTGTAAGCCAAAGCCAGGAGTAGAACAATCAGAGGAAAAGAAGTAGAATAGAAACACATCACCACTTCTGTATTTATCACCCACTCCTTGTTTTGGCTTACAAATATTGACCAAATACTGATAGTGTGAACCTGGCCTAATACATTATCTCAAAATGGGATGTTTCCAATGAAAGTCCGACAATAATAACTGCAGATACTACAGCTAGTTAGCTTTAAAGAATATTGACTTAAACGGGATTTCTTCTTTGGATATCATCTTTTTGCTACACAACTTCCTATTAATAAGCGAATTACAAGCTCTGACTGCTTGGAGCTTCTACGATCTACTGTTGCCTCTGGGGGAACCCTATTGAAAGCGCAATAGTTTCCATCAGTACTACTGTAACAAAAAAAATCATGACATGTTTCCCATATAAATGGAGAATCCATGGACATGCTGAGTCCTCTAAAGTGAGAGATGGCCTCTGTAGTCTGGATAATACATCAAGGTTTTAATTTAGATAACCGGGGTCCAATGCATCAAAGCTTTCATGACACAATTCTGGCTTGAAAGCTTTGAAATGTCACAGGATTTAGGAGCAACTCGGAGCTGTGCCTAAATTTAGTGATTTCTGGAGTCTTCACACCAGTTTCTCCCAAATGCGCTTTCATGGGAGTTACTGGGATGGGGCGTGTGACCTATGCTTGTCAAATTCACAACTAGCAGAAATGTTTGCTATTCCACAATTCTTACTCCAGCAGAGACATGTGTAGAATTTGTGGTGAGGCGCACATGGAGGTATACACCACTCATCCAACACTCCCGATTCATGAACAGGACTATGCTTCTTTATAAACCTGACTCCAGTATGGCCCCTTATCAAAACCAGCATGAGCAATGCCGATCTTGATTTGTCTGGCCCCTGTCTACTAAGCACAGATTCAGATGAGTATAATAGACACGTATTTCTGTGCCCATGTTATGGATTTGCTCACCAGAATCTTTAGAAATCAGATTTTATTTACCTGTTGAATTGAATTTGCAATTACCATATCACTTACAAAACATAGTGTTTATGAGAGGAATAAACATTTTAGCGTACAACATTCATTGGAAAAGCTGCTATAAAGATTACCAGCCTAAGAATGAATAATTCTTCTTGCTCAGATAAAAACAAGAGTCATTAAATCCACAAAGCCAATGTGATACCCTGTGCAATGTGCACTCCAGAGGACTGCGTGCAAGGTCCAGAGGGACATATTTTCAATGCAGAGTCTCATAATGATCCTGGTTGTCATGTGGATGGTTATGTAGGGAAGCCCCACACTATGCTTTCTACATCACTGCAGATGCTCCTCTGGGAGAACTGATGGTGTGTAGTGTGTGGAAGGATGTTAACGTTGTGCTACTTGTCACTGTAAACCAGTGCTTTCATATCTGTTCACTGGGTTATAGAAGAGTAGATTTTCTTACCTCAGACGTGACGCTGATAAATAAATACAGCTCACAAAAAATCCTACTGATTATAAGATCTCTCTTTTTATAAGCCGTTAATAAACAGATTATTACAGATTCAATTCTTGTCTCTAGAATTTAAGGCGATTACAAATTGCATTTGTTTTCATCAGTGCTCAAAAATATGCTAAGTCAGTCTATTGTGTCTCAGCGACTTACAAGAAAACAGATTCATCACATTCTGATACGATGTATGTATTATTTTACATCTCCTTTCCGCTGAGGTACTAATGGTTCATGAAACGTCAGTTTTTTTCCCATTGGTTATGAATAGAACAGAATTTTTCAAGTAAACTTAAAAGAACTGAAGCAAATCAGATTTCGCAGTTATGAACTAAAAAGTGGGAGTTTACGCAAAGAGAAAAAAATTGGCATAGTATCAACAAACCAACTTTTAATTAAATGGATTTTGCCTTCTATTGTACATTTATCTCTTAAACACTTACATAGTTTATTGCATATTTACTGCAGTACTATTAATAAGAAGATTTCTAAAAATCGCAACGCAATGTTTTGCTTTTGTAAACTCCAGTTTCGACTTGCGGCTGACATCGATTTACTGGAGTATAATCTGAGATTAGGTTTGCAAAACTGAAGTAGAGATTGTCCCACCTCTGCTAAAAGGGATACTTGGTTTTGCAAATAGTTAAAAGCTATAATGATACATTACCTTCCTTTTTGGCACCTGGAATGTGTGAAAAAATCTGCAAAGTAAAAATACTTGGAAAACTAAAAGTATTAGTAGCTTATTTTATTTTTATAACTTAACAAAATGCAATGTGAATGAACAAAATAGAAATCTATATTAAATCAATATTTTGCATAACCACTCTTTGCCTTGAAGACAACATCAGTTCTTCTAGGTACACTTGTACACAGTTTTTGAAGGAATTCGGCAGGGAACTTGTTCCAAACATCTTAGTGAACTAACCACAGATCTTCTCTGGATCTAGGCTTGTGCAAATCCTTTTGTCTTCTCATATAGTTCTACACCGACTTGTTGATGTTGAGATCGAAGCTCTCTTGGGGTTATATCATCAATTATAAGACTCCTTGTCATTCTTTACATTCAAACTAGATCTTAATGACATTGGCTGTATAATTCTGGTTGTTTTCCTGTTGCAGAATAAATTTGTAGCCAAAAAGATTGCTCCTTGATAGAATTACATGATGGATAAGTGTTTGATTGTATTTCTTGGCATTGAGGACACAAATAATCCTTACCAAATCTCCAATCTATGTGCAGAAATGCATCCCTATATTTGCAAAGAACCTCCACGAGTCACTGTCGATAAATAAACTGCCATCTACTACAGCCAAATATTTCACATATTGACTCATCAGTCCAGAGCACTAGTTGCCATTTTTCAGTCACTTGGCATCGTTTCCATGCTGAAGGTATGGCTTTTTGGCTGCAATTCTTCCATGAAGACCTCTACTGGCCAAACGTCTTAGAACAGTAAATTAGTGTAGCTGGATCCCACCGGTTGTTGCCACTTAAAAGCTGATGGCTTTGCTAAACATATTCCAATTTCAAAGAAAAGTAAGCATGATGTGTCTTTCATCTGCTGCACTAAATTTCCTTGGCCAACCACTGTGTTTACAATACCCATCATTGCCCATTTCTTGGTGCTTCTTCAAAAGAGCTTGATCATTACATCTTGAAACTTCAGTGTTCTTTGAAATATTTTCCTGGGAAAGATTTAGCAATGTTACCTTATATTTTATTGCTGTGCTCAGTCTTTCATAGTGTATAACCTGTGACATGAAACTGTCTTCCACAATCTCACTTTTGTAGCAGAATTTGGCTATTCCTCACCCAGTTTTAAGCCTCCTACACCACTGCTTCTATTCTAGTTAATTATTTATTTGGTATAGTTGGTTACTCCTGACAAAAATCTTTGGAATTGTGCAAGTGTACCTAAAATAATTATTGCTGTATTGATGACACACCAAATATTGTTTTGATTTAGATTTCTCTTTTGATCACTTACTTTCTACAGATCCATAGTATCACCTCTGCAGGCTACTTTGTCCTCATAAACTAACTGTGTACTGTCTATTTTTATTTAAAAGCACATAGATGCTCCACTTACTGTATTGCAACCATTCCTTTTTCAATTACACTATAGTAGACAATTAGAACAGCAGGCATTAAATAAACTTGCATTATGGTATTAACAGTTTGTATATAATGGCCACTCATTTTCTTTCATTTCATTTCAGAAGCTGTGCATCATAACTAGGGCATAATGTTCTTCTTTACCCAAGAAATTCTCCTTTATCACGTTACATCTGTACCAGCCATGTTTCAGGGTTTGGGAATCATAAAGTTTTGTATCATCATTGTATAGTTGTGTTTGTACTGCTATGCAATCAGGTTTGCCTGCGTGCCCTCGCTGCATCTCATTCCGGTGCCAGCAGCTCTTCCTGCCGAGTGATCACGTGTCCCCGCTCATTAAGGTAATGAATATTCACTCCATGCCTATTGGAGTGGAGAGGCATGAATATTCATTACCTTAATAAGTGGGGCCACGTGATCTGTTGTGAATTCTGCTCTTGGTTTCCCTCCGGTGGTTGTTGGTAGTAATGCAGTTGTCCCTGGGTTGCAATCCTGGGCAGGTGTCCCTGCTGATTGCAGCTCTGACTGGGATATTTAGGTGTGCAGGATTCATTAGCCCTTGCCAGTTGTCCATTGTTCTTTGAGGTTTTGCATCTCTGTCTGGTTCCTCCTGCCCTGCTGCCAAATCAGAAAAGATAAGTGTCTCGTTTTTTTTTTGTAACACACATGCTGTGTGCTTTACAATTCAGTACTATTCAATGTTTTTTCTTGTCCAGCTTAGACTGTGGTTGGATATTTCAGTCTAGTTGGATTCTCAGGAGATGCAGATATCCATTCCATGTCTTTAGTTAGATGGTAGAATTTTTGTATTATCTGCTGTGGATATTTTTAGGGTTTTAATACTGACCGCTTAGTATTCTGTCCTATCCTTTCTTATTTAGCTAGCGTGGCCTCTTTTGCTAAATCCTGATTTCTGCCTGCGTGTGTCTTTCCTCTAATACTCACAGTCAATATTTGTGGGGGGTTGCCTATCCTTTGGGGTTCTGCTCTGAGGCAAGATAGAATTCCCATTTCCATCTATAGGGGTATTTAGTCCTCCGGCTGTGTCGAGGTGTCTAGGATGTGTTAGGTACACCCCACGGCTACTTCTAGTTGCGGTGACAGTTTAGGGTTTGCGGTCAGTACAGGTTCCACCTTCTCCTGAGAAAGTCTCATGCGGCTCCAAGGTCACCAGATCATAACAGTGATCGCTCAGCCAGAAGAGCTGCTGGTGACGCAACAAACGAGATGTAGCGAGGGCACGCAGGGAAGGTACGTAGGATGTGTGCTGGAAGCCGGCGGCTGTCACTGTGCGCTATTACAGAGAAATTAATATTCACTGCCAGTGCAGTGAATATTCAATTCTCTTTAGCAGTGGCATAGGCTTTAGCTACAGCCGCCGGCTCCTGACCTTGTGACCCGCTGCTCCACCGCTCCCCCTCCCCCACCGACTTTCTGGGACAATAGACTCGTGTATAAGCCGAGGGGAAAATTTTCAGCACAAAAAAGTGCTGAAAAACTTGGCTCATACACGAGTATGTACGGTACCTTCATCCAATGCATTATAAGAGCGGCAGTCCAAGCTCTGCAGACTTTACTACAGCTCCTGAAGTCAGCTCCGGCTTCTAAACTTTGCCTTCAACAAACTATTTAACCATATACAAGTTAGCTGTTCCCTTTGAAAGAATACAGATGTAGCCAAGCTTACCTTAATGCAGAGAACACAGCAGTGGAATATCATGAAACAAAGAAAATTAATTTAGCATCAATAAAGGGCTTGTGCAATGTTAACTCATCATTATCCCCTTGAGTGAGATAACCTTCTACGACAAGTTATCAACCTGGTGCGCCATTTGTCAAGCTAAACCTGGCAATATCTGTATTGAAATAATGCATGTTACCAATGGTACAACTGAATTATTATAAAAACTCACTCATCATGTATCTTCTGATAATAGCCTATAGTATTAATTTCCTGAAAGTGGATCTATGTGGTTGGATAAAATGCTCTAAATGTTTAATTTATCTCAATGTTCCCACCTAATGTCTGGTGCAGAACGTCCAATTACATGTATCTACTGGAAATGATGCAACTGATACACCTGAGACCAATTCTATTACACGATTCTGCTTTAAAGCTGCAATACTGATATCAACACTGGAAAATAAATGAATGAATACTAAAAGCACTTGAAGATCGGTGAAGCTTTCAGCACTCGGAACAATTTTGCTGACACTGTACATGATACACAGACCTATTAAATTAAATCCTGACTCCTTTCTATCAGTAAGAATCACAAAGTAAAAAAAAAATACTAATATATTTATTTATTTATACTAATAATGAAATATCCTGTAAAACGGTTGACTTATAAACTAGATTTGGCCAGAAAATCATCAAAGTAGAAAGAGAAATAGCTGACACAGTATGTAAGTGAAAAGCATAGAAGTAGCCAATATCATCACTGTACAGTGACAGGGATCATCAGCCTGCACTTATCTATTTTCTGCAAAGGTTTAAAAGTAGATTAGGTTCTTAATAAATGATATGAAATAGAATATATACAGTACAGCGTGCTTGCTCAGTCATTTTATAGTAATGATCTAACTTTTTTGGTGGAAAATTATCTAAGTAAATGGATTGGAGTAATGGAAATATTTCCAGAAGGAATAGTAGAAATACTGTACAATACTAATGTGAATTAAAGAACTCTTCCATTCCACGATGCAACCGGAATTTGAATTCATTTGACAAGGCAATATCATACTGCTGCTCGGAGATCCAGCTTTCCTGCTCCTTTGCCCACATTAGTCTTGCCTTTCTAGTTCCCGCAGACAGCAACGGCACTCAAGCTGGTCATCTAATGTTATAGCAATTCCATGCCAATGATTGATGAGTTGTGTGTTTGGACATGTCAGTCTGAAGTTGGAACACCAGCTTTGTATTCAACGGCAATTTGCGTCACTGTAAGAAGAATTCTTGACATACTCCTTTGACCCCATCTGTTGACAAGTTGTCTACGGGATTTCCTTCTGCTGGAGGTATTTTCTCATTCAAACCATCTAGGTATATTGCTGAAACTGGAACCCTACTAACAATACTACCCCTAGATAGTTCAGCACTTATGACCTTGCCTCAACACTTGGAAAGCTCAATTTTATCATTCTAATGTGGATTCACACCGAAACTGATCCATGGCTTGGTCTTATGCTGCAGTCAAGGTTTATGTGTCTATCTTCCATACATGGATCAATCTTGAAAGGGTGGATGTCTCTAATAAAGTGGCCATTCAATATATATTTACTATATTATATGACTTTACCATGAATAAATCAATTGCAGGGTAGAGATTAACTAAATAGCATGGTTGGGAGAGGGGAGGTGGAGGTGGGGAGCTCACCACGTTGACAACTTTAGTTCTCAGATGAAGTCCATCCTCTGGGATTTCAGTTATAGCGAAAAAGAGGAAAAGTAGTTAATCGGCACAGCCAACCAGATAATAAAATATAATTTTTTTACTTGGTGAAATTAAAAATGGTTTTGAGGTCTAATTTTTAACCATTGTTAATTTCATCAAATAAAAAATTCTACTTTATTATCTGGTTGCCAATGAACTCCTCTTCCTCTTTTTTGCTAGGGATTAACTAGTCTTATGTTTATGTACCATTTTGTGATGACAATGACTTGGAAGTAGGGTTGAGCGACTTTTATTTTTATAGGATCGGGTCGGGTTTCACGAAACCCGACTTTCTCAAAAGTCGGGTCGAGTGAAATCGGCCGATCCTATAAAAAAGTCGGGGTCGGCTGAAACACGAAACCCAATGCAGTGCAATGGGATACTATGGTTCCCAGGGTCTGAAGGAGAGGAAACTCTCCTTCAGGCCCTGGGATCCATATTAATGTGTAAAATAAAGAATTAAAATAAAATATATTGATATACTCACCTCTCCAACGCAGCCTGGACCTTACTGCTGGTAACCGGCAGCCTTCTTTGCTTAAAATTAGCGCGTTCAGGGCCTTAGATGACGTCACGGCTTGTGATTGGTCGCGGCCGCACATGTGACCGCCACGCGACCAATCACAAGCCGTGACGTCATCTAAGGCCCTGAACGCGCTCATTCTTAGGAAGGAAGGCTGCCGGAAAGAAGCCGAGGGTGAGTATATTCCTATTAGGTATGTACTCACCCTCGGACGCGCCCTGCTTCTTTCCGGCAGCCTTCCTTCTTAAGAATGAGCGCGTTCAGGGCCTTAGATGACGTCACGGCTTGTGATTGGTCGCGGCCGCCCATGTGACCGCTCACGCGACCAATCACAAGCCGTGACGTAATTCTCAGGTCCTAAATTCCTAGAATTAGGAATTTAGGACCTGAGAATTATGTCATGGCTTGTGATTGGTCGCGTGGCGGTAACATGAGCGGCACGTGACCAATCAGAAGCCGTGACATCATGGAAGGCCGTAAACGCGCTCATTTTAAGCAAAGAAGGCTGCCGGTTGTCCAGGGGCCTCCGGAGAGGTGAGTATATCAATATTTTTTATTTTAATTCTTTATTTTACACTTAAATGTGGATTCCGATACCGATTTCCGATATCGCAAACATATCGGAACTCGGTATCGGAATTCCGATACCAGATTCAGAAGATCGCCGACCTCATGGCCGACCCCACACACTTTTGCCAAAAGTCGGCGACTTATGAAAATGGCCGACCCGTTTCGCTCAACCCTACTTGGAAGTAGTGATGAGCGAGTATACTCGTTTCTCAGGTTTTCCCGAGCACGCGCGGATGGTCTCCGAGTATTTGTAACTGCTTGGAGATTTAGTTTTTTTGTTACACAGCTGCATAATTTACGACTGCTAGCAAGCCTGAGTACATGTGGGGGTTGCCTGGTTGCTAGGGAATCCCCACATGAAATCAAGCTGTCTATCAGCTGTAAATCATGCAGCTGCATCAACAAAAACTAAAACTCCGAGCAGTTACAAATACTCGGAGATCACCCAAGCGTGCTCGGGAAAACCTGAGCAACGAGTATACTCACTCATCACTACTTGGAAGTACATACTGTATAAACATTTAAGAATAAGAAGTCAATATCTTTCAGGACCATGGCCAGCTAAGTATTTAGCTACAGTTTCTTTTACAGATGAAGTGAAAGCTTGGTCAAATTAATGTTCTTTGTGCTTCAAAAAAATCCCCAACACCGCATACTGTACATAAGCATGTAGTCATTTTAAGCAATGAGAAATCAGATAAGGGATGACCATTGGTAATATAAGCTAAATTTTCAGTTATTAGTTGAGAACTTTCAAACCAGAAAGTTTTGCACTTCCTACCGGCAGGGTTGATTAGCAGTAAAAGACAGAAGGATGTGAAGCATATAATAGGTGGTTTGATAAGTCCCACAAGGCTCATGCCGACTCAGTCACCAGGAAAGCTTTCTCGGCATATTCACTGGAAGAGGCAACAGAGCACAAGAGAACCATGTTCAGCTAAAAGCTGCACTTTATCACATCACTTAAAACAAGTTAGTACCTATCACAGCACTTTCAAGAAAAATTGCTCCTATTAACAGGAGAACGGTGAACAGAAGCGTTAACTTAAAATGAAGCTCAAAGAACTTACAATAACTTCTTTCTGATCTGCTTCATGTATTATTAGTTGGGTAATCTAGATAAATATTACAATTTCATCTCTCTCGCTTTCAAACTCCCTTACACTCACTTCCCAGCTACGGCTAAGGAACTAAATTAACTTTTTTTTATATATATATTGTACAATATTTAATGCAATCTAAGAGTCATTTTGTTAAACCGAGAGACGTCGTATTCTTCCTTATGGCGTTTTCAGTTTTACCGCTAAGATGTCTTCATAAAGTGAAAGGCAGCGTGGTGGCTGAGGGCTTAGCACTGTTGTATCAGTGAGTGGTGACAATGTGAAGAGCTGCGGAATATGTTGGCACTATATAGGCAGGCATGATAAATTAATGAATGAATGGCTCACTGGTTGGGTATATGATTCCAACGAGATTACAAGTAGATGCTCAAACTTTTGAAAAGTAACATATTGCAACAAAGGAGTGCAGACCAAAATCATATGTGAGATTTACTGTTAAAGAAATCACCACCACGTCCGCTCATCCTGTCCCCAGCTCCATGTTTTTTTAACAGATGAAATAAAAGTCTTTTAACAGGAACGGTGAGTGCCACCTTCTTTTTCATTAACTAGTATCGTGTGTTGTTCTTGTACGTACAGGTGCTGCCCCATTTGACTGCACAAGAACTTGTATAGTAGTATTTGATGTTGGTGTCAGATTTATTCCCTTTTTCCTATACATACAGTACCTTAATGACTACAACTGATTGCCGGAGGTCTGGAGAGTGAATCCTTCTCCTAATATCCTCCTGTCTGAAAGTCTTATTAGTTGTAGCCATAAAGAAGGCAATGATAACCAACAGAACACATAAGGAATCAGCAATAAAAGGGTTATCCCTCTTAGGGGCCATTTTTTGTTTTAAGGATGGTGGAGCAAAAAATGATTTTCACAATTGGGCTTCATTAAAGGGAATCTGACAGCAGGTTTTCACTATGTATTCTGAGGAGAGCATGAGGTAGCAGCTGAGATACTGAATTCAGCAATGTGTTTTTTATTTGGCTGTATGCTGTTCTTTACTTACAATGCAGGTTTTATCACCGGGAGATTATCATTGCCCTGACCAACCACGCCTCCTTCACTCATAAGCAGCTCACTGTCAATGTGCAATGCACACAGAGAACTGTGGTGTGGGCGGGGGCAGCTTTCTGAGCTCTGCTTCATGCTATATCTAAAAACTCTGGTTGTGTCACAACAGCTGTACCCAGTAAACTAAGTGATACATCATTGGAATCAAGGTCTCCTGTACTATATTATGCTACTCTCAGAATAAACAGCAAAAACCTGCTGACAGATTCCCTTTAAAAATGTTTCAACATCTATAGCTGGCTGTAGAATGACTTGACTAAGAATCTGTCAGTGAGTACTTTCTGATTGTTGGACTCGAGCGTTTGTAACTCCTGTTAGTCAATTTATGACAATAGACCACATCAAAGTTGAATGTACAGGGAAACAAAGAGCTTATGAAAGCAAAACAGGGCCATATTTATAATGAAGAACATTTTCAAGAATTATTTTTATTCCCCCCAAAAAATACATTCAAGTAAAAAAAAATTCCGCTAAGGTGGACAATCCCTTTACCCTCAAAAATGTGATCTGACACAGAATCTAACATACAGGTTTTCAACAGCCAGCAAACAGAATTCTGTAGCAGCCTAAGCTATTTGCTTTCAATGAAACCTGAATCAATCCTACAGGACAATATAGAAATCTCCATATCGCTCTGCCTCTGTCACCCTTAGAAACAGACGGTAAATTTCCCACTAACAATAGGTGTAACAATAATGTTTCTAGTTTAACGGCTGTTAATCTGCAGGGAAAGTGGAGAAGGCAACGTTGATTATCATGCAAATGAACCCATGGATAAAGACGCACTTCTCCTAGGAGTGAGAATATTCCGATACGGCTCTTTACAAACGTTTGCTTGGGAGAAACTCTTGGGGACAACATTATCTTTAAAACGATCCTTTAGGGAGCGGGCTGCTTCTCACGTTCCCCAATCACTAAGCATATGCATAATACAGCATAATCAATGGTGGTGAACGCCACGCTGTATAAATGTCCGTGGTAATTGAAAGTAATGATTCTGTGTAGATTTGCAGACCCGCTATCTAATAATGCAGATTTGGAATTATAGATGACTTCTTGAGCAATGATTATCCACCTGCGTTCCGCAGCACTCCATAATTTATGGAAATGGCTTCTTATTACAGATGGTGCGGCTGTAATAGAGTGGTAGGATACATTCTTATCACTCATACATGTTGAAATGTGATATCGGTAATGGCGTAATCAATGTGGATTTGGCTTAGACGGCCTGTTCCCTCCTTCTCTTCCGGTTACTTATGTTGTGCTCCTCTTGTATTTCCCACTTGATTCCGTCCTTTGCTGGAGCTGCTTATCCCTGGCTGGTTGGCCTGGCTTGGCTCGCTGGCTTTTTCACTACATCACAGTCATTTCTGTCCCAATAAATCATTTCTAGAGTAGTTTCTGATACAAGTTCACAAACACAGGGGTATTTCCGTTATTGCATATCCGTTTTTTGCTCCCCTTCTTCCCAGAGCCATATCTTTTTTTATGTGAGGGCTTATTCTTTCGTTTTTTTTACGGGATGAGTTGTACTTTTGATCGACACCATTGGTTTTGCCATACAGTGTGCTAGAAAACAGGAAAAAAATTCAATGTGCGGAGAAATTGCAAAAAAAGTGCAATCCCGCAGTTGTTTTTTGTTTTGTTTTCTTATTTACCAAGTTCAATAAATGCTAAAACTGACTTACCATTATGATTCTCCAGATCATTACCAGTTATCTGGCGCCAAACGTGTCTAGGTTCTTTTTAATTTAAGTGGTGAAAAAAAAAAAAAATTTGTCAAGAAAAACAAATAGTTGATATTTTCCAAGAACCGTAGCGTCTCCATCTTTCGCGATATGGAGCTAGTTGAAGGCATATTTTTTGTGCGCCGAGCTGACGTTTTTATTGGTAATATTTTGGTGTGGATACGATCTTTTGATAGCTCGTTATTGCATTTTACTGCAATGCAGCAGCGACAAAGAAAACATAATTCTGGCGTTTTTAATTTTTTTCATGCCATTTAAGGATCGGATTAATTCTTTTTATATCTTGATAGATCGGGCGATTCTGAACCTGGCAATAACAAATATCTGTATTTTTTTATTTTATTGTTTTATTTTGAATGCAGCAAATAGTGAGTGATTTGAACGTTAATTTTTTTTAAAAAATTAACCCTTTTCTGACCTCGGACGGGATAGTACGTCTGAGGTCAGATCCCCTGCTTTGATGTGTGCTCCGCATCAAAGCCAGGACATGTCAGCTGTTTTGAACAGCTGACATGTGCCCGCAATAGCGATGGGTGGAATCGCGATTGACCCGCCGCTATTAACTAGTTAAATGCCGCTGTCAAACGCTTACAGCGGCATTTAACTAGCGCTTCCAGCCATCGGGCCAGAAATGCATGCATCGCTGACCCCCGTCAAGTGATCACATTTTAAAAAATGTGAAAAAAATAAAAATATATAAAAGTTTAATTCACCCCCCCTTTTGCCCCATTCAAAATAAAACAATAAAAAAAATCAAACCTACACATATTTGGTATTGCCGCGTTCAGAATCGCCCGATCTATCAATAAAAAAAGGATTAACCTGATCACTAAACGGCGTAGTGAGAAAAAAATTTGAAACGCCAGAATTCCGTTTTTTTGGTAGCCGCAACATTGCATTAAAATGCAATAACGGGCGATCAAAAGAACGTATCTGCACCGAAATGGTATCATTAAAAACTTCAGCTCGGCACGCAAAAAATAAGCCCTCACCCAACCTGAGATCACGAAAAATGGAGACACTACGGGTATCGGAAAATTTTGCACTTTTTGTTTTAGCAAAGATTAGAATTTTGTTTTACCACTAAGATAAAAAAGAACCTAGACATGTTTGGTGTCTATGAACTCGTAATGACTTATAGAATCACAATAGCAGGTCAATTTTAGCATTTATGGAACCTAGCAAAAAAGCCAAACAAAAAACCAGTGTGGGATTGCACTTTTTTTGCAATTTCACCGTACTTGGAATTTTTTTCCGTTTCTAGTACATGACATGCTAAAACCAATTATATCGTTCAAAAGTCAACTTGACCCACAAAAAATAAGCCCTCTCATGGCCAAATTGATGAAAAATAAAAAAGTTATGGCTCTGGGAAGGAGGGGAGCAAAAAATGAAAAAGAAAAAACGAAAATACCCCGAGTCAGGAAGGGGTTAATATTTTTAAAACCATTTTTTTTTCACTTTACACTATCTTCAATAGTCTTCATGGGAGACTAGAAGCTGTGATAATCTGAACACTTGTGCTACACAGAGCAAAGCTCCAGCCCTGCTCTGTGTAGCAGAAATGCTCACTTTCTATGAGTGCCGAGTCTGCCGACCACTTGGAGGTCAGTTTTAGCATTTAGTGAACCTTGTAAAAAAGCCAAACAAAAAACAAGTGCGGGATTGCATTTTTTTTTGCAATTTCACTGCACTTGGATTTTTTTTTCCAGTTTTCTAGTACAAGACATGGTAAAACCAAAGGTGACATTCAAAAATACAACTCGTTCTGCAAAAAATAAGCTCTCACATGGCCATATTGACAGAAAAATTAAAAAGTTATGGCTCTGGGAAGAATGGGAGTGCAAAACGAAAACACAAAACCAAAAAAAGCTCCGGGGGTTAAGGGATTAAAAACATTTTTTTTTTACTTTTGGCATGCTTCAATAGTCTCAATGGGAGACTAGAATCTGCCACAACACCATCGGCTCTGATACATTCAGGCAATGTTCAGATCGCCTCTATATAGCAGATTCACTCACTTGCTATGAGAGACAACCACCGGGTGGTGCTCACATCAAGTCGGCAATGATAACCATAGAGGTCTCCGGGAGACCTCAGGTTGTCATGCCAACACATCGGTGACCCGTGATCACATGATAGGGGTCACCGTGCGCATTTTTCCGGCCCGGTGGCCGGAAACGTGATTTGACAGCGGCATTTAACTGGTTAATAGCTACGGGTGTACCGCGATTCCACCTGCAGCTATTGCGGGCACATGTCAGCTGTTCAAAACAACTGACAAGTTCCCGGAAAGATGTGGGCTCACCGCCGGAGCCCAAATCAAAGGGAGGGAGTCTGACATTGGCATACTATTATGCCCAATGTTGGTAAGGGGTTAAAGAAACTAATGTGAGCGGTTTTAAGTGGACAAAATTTAAAGAGAAGTAGTTTTGGCGTCTCAAGAGAATTTCACGTCAATGAGAAGATGAGGGAAATTACATTGTGCGTCTTTGGATGTTCTGACAATATGTGGGTCACTTATTGCTATTTAAACAAGAATATCATGCAAAAGTTTGATGCAGCGACAAGGAGAACGCAGGGACCTCTGCATGAACACTAAATGTACCCTTTTATTTCTGACAGTTTATTAACCCCTCTGTGACCTTTGACGTACTATCCCGTCGAGGTGACCTGGGCCTATCTGACCCTTGACGGGATAGTACGTCATAGCCGATCGGCCGCGCTCACGGGGGGAGCGCGGCCGATCGCGGCCGGGTGTCAGCTGCATATCGCAGCTGACATCCGGCACTATGTGCCAGGAGCGGTCACGGACCGCCCCCGGCACATTAACCCCCGGCACACCGCGATCAAACATGATCGCGATGTGCCGGCGATGCAGGGAAGCATCGCGCAGGGAGAGGGCTCCCTGCGGGCTTCCCTGAGCCCCCCGCAGCAACGCGATGTGATCGCGTTGCTGCGAGGGTCTTACCTCCCTCCCTGCCTGCTCCAGACCCGGATCCAAGATGGCCGCGGATCCGGGTCCTGCAGGGAGGGAGGTGGCTTCACAGAAGCCTGCTCAGAGCAGGCACTGTGAAGCAGCTTGCACTTCAATCAGATCGGTGATCTGTCAGAGTGCTATGCAAACTGGCAGATCACCGATCTGTATTGTCCCCCCCTGGGGCAAAGTAAAAAAGTAAAAAAAAAAATTTCCAAATGTGTAAAAAAAAATAAAAAAAAATATTCCAAAATAATGAAAAAAAAAAAAAAAAATTATTCCCATAAATACATTTCTTTACCTAAATATAAAAAAAACAAAACAATAAAAGTACACATATTTAGTATCGACGCGTCCGTAACGACCCGACCTATAAAACTGGCCCACTCGTTAACCCCTTCAGTAAACACCGTAAGAAAAAAAAAAAAAAACGAGGCAAAAAACAACGCTTTATTATCATACCGCCGAACAAAAAGTGGAATAACACGCGATCAAAAAGACAGATATAAATAACCATGGTACCGCTGAAAGCGTCATCTTGTCCCGCAAATAACGAGCCACCACACAGCATCATCAGCAGAAAAATAAAAAAGTTATAGTCCTGAGAATAAAGCAATGCAAAAATAATTATTTTTTCCATAAAATAGTTTTTATCGTATAAAAGCGCCAAAACATAAAAAAATAATATAAATGAGATATCGCTGTAATTGTACTGACCCGAAGAATAAAACTGCTTTATCAATTTTACCAAACGCGGAACGGTATAAACGCCTCCCCCAAAAGAAATTCATGAATAGCTGGTTTTTGGTCATTCTGCCTCACAAAAATCGGAATAAAAAGCGATCAAAAAATGTGACGTGCCCAAAAATGTTACCAATAAAAACGTCAACTCGTCCCGCAAAAAACAAGACCTCACATGACTCTGTGGACCAAAATATGGAACATTTATAGCTCTCAAAATGTGGTAACACAAAAAATATTTTTTGCAATAAAAAGCGTCTTTCAGTGTGTGACGGCTGCCAATCATAAAAATTCGCTAAAAAACCCGCTATAAAAGTAAATCAAACCCCCCTTCATCACCCCCTTAGTTAGGGAAAAATAAAAAAAAAGTATTTATTTCCATTTTCCCATTAGGGCTAGGGTTAGGGCTAGGGTTGGGGCTAGGGTTAAGGCTACAGTTAGGGTTGGGGCTAAAGTTAGGGTTAGGGTTGGGGCTAAAGTTACGGTTAGGGTTTAGATTACATTTACGGTTGGGAATAGGGTTGGGATTAGGGTTAGGGGTGTGTCAGGGTTAGAGGTGTGGTTAGGGTTACTGTTGGGATTAGGGTTAGGGGTGTGTTTGGATTAGGGTTTCAGTTATAATTGGGGGGTTTCCACTGTTTCGGCACATCAGGGGCTCTCCAAACGCGACATGGCGTCCGATCTCAATTCCAGCCAATTCTGCGTTGAAAAAGTAAAACAGTGCTCCTTCCCTTCCGAGCTCTCCCGTGTGCCCAAACAGGGGTTTACCCCAACATATGGGGTATCAGCGTACTCAGGACAAATAGAACAACAACCTTTGGGGTCCAATTTCTCCTGTTACCCCTAGGAAAATACAAAACTGGGGGCTAAAAAATAATTTGTGTGGGAAAAAAAAGGATTTTTTTATTTTCACGGCTCTGCGTTATAAACTGTAGTGAAACACTTGGGGGTTCAAAGTTCTTACAACACATCTAGATAAGTTCCTTGGGGGGTCTAGTTTCCAAAATGGGGTCACTTGTGCGGGGCTTCTACTGTTTAGGTACATTAGGGGCTCTGCAAACGCAATGTGACGCCTGCAGACCATTCCATCTAAGTCTGCATTCCAAATGGCGCTCCTTCCCTTCCGAGCCCTCCCATGCATCCAAACGGTGGTTCCCCCCACATATGGGGTATCAGCGCACTCAGGACAAATTGGACAACAACTTTTAGGGTCCAATTTCTCCTGTTACCCTCGGGAAAATACAAAACTGGGGGCTGAAAAATAATTTTTGTGGGAAAAAATTTTTGTTTTATTTTTACGGCTCTGCATTATAAACTTCTGTGAAGCCCTTGGTGGGTCAAAGCGCTCACCACACATCTAGATAAGTTCCTTAGGGGGTCTACTTTCCAACATGGTGTCACTTGTGGGGGATTTCTACTGTTTAAGTACATTAGGGGCTCTACAAACGCAATGTGACGCCTGCAGACCATTCCATCTAAGTCTGCATTCCAAATGGCGCTCCTTCACTTCCGAGCCCTTCCATGCATCCAAACGGTGGTTTCCCCCCACATATTGGGTATCAACGCACTCAGGACAAATTGGACAACAACTTTTAGGGTCCAATTTCTCCTGTTACCCTCGGGAAAATACAAAACTGGGGGCTGAAAAATAATTTTTGTGGGAAAAAATTTTTGTTTTATTTTTACGGCTCTGCATTATAAACTTCTGTGAAGCCCTTGGTGGGTCAAAGCGCTCACCACACATCTAGATAAGTTCCTTAGGGGGTCTACTTTCCAACATGGTGTCACTTGTGGGGGATTTCTACTGTTTAAGTACATTAGGGGCTCTGCAAACGCAATGTGACGCCTGCAGACCATTCCATCTAAGTCTGCATTCCAAATGGCGCTCCTTCACTTCCGAGCCCTTCCATGCGTCCAAACGGTGGTTTCCCCCCACATATGGGGTATCAGCGCACTCAGGACAAATTGGACAACAACTTTTGGGGTCCAATTTCTCTTGTTACCCTCGGAAAAATACAAAACTGGGGGCTGAAAAATAATTTTTGTGGGAAAAAATTTTTGTTTTATTTTTACGGCTCTGCATTATAAACTTCTGTGAAGCCCTTGGTGGGTCAAAGCGCTCATCACACATCTAGATAAGTTCCTTAGGGGGTCTACTTTCCAACATGGTGTCACTTGTGGGGGGTTTCTACTGTTTAGGTACATTAGGGGCTCTGCAAACGCAATGTGACGCCTGCAGACCATTCCATCTAAGTCTGCATTCCAAATGGCACTCCTTCCTTTCCGAGCCCTCCCATGCGCCCAAACAGTGGTTCTCCCCACATATGGTATATCATCGCATTCAGGACAACTTGGACAACAGATTTTGGGGTCCAATTTCTCCTGCTACCCTCGGGAAAATACAAAACTGGGGGCTAAAAAAATAATTTTTGTGGGAAAAAATTTTTGTTTTATTTTTACGGCTCTGCATTATTAACTTCTGTGAAGCCCTTGGTGGGTCAAAGCGCTCAAAACACATCTAGATAAGTTCCTTAGGGGGTCTACTTTCCAAAATGGTGTCACTTGTGGGGGGTTTCAATGTTTAGGCACATCAGTGGCTCTCCAAACGCAACATGGCGTCCCATCTCAATTCCTGTCAATTTTGCATTGAAAAGTCAAACGGTGCTACTTCCCTTCCGAGCTCTCCCATGCGCCCAAACAGTGGTTTATCGCCACATATGGGGTATCAGCGTACTCAGGACAAATTGTGCAACAACTGTTGGGGTCCAATTTCTTCTCTTACCCTTGGGAAAATAAAAAATTGGGGGCGAAAAATAATTTTTGTGAAAAAATATGATTTTTTATTTTTACGGTTCTGCATTATAAACTTCTGTGAAGTACTTGGTGGGTCAAAGTGCTCACCACACCTCTAGATAAGTTCCTTAGGGGGTCTACTTTCCAAAATGGTGTCACTTGTGGGGGGTTTCAATGTTTAGGCACATCAGGGGCTCCCCAAACGCAACATGGCGTCCCATCTCAATTCCAGTCAATTTTGCATTGAAAAGTCAAATGGCGCTCCTTCGCTTCCGAGCTCTGTCATGCGCCCAAACAGTGGTTTACCCCCACATATGGGGTATCGGCGTACTCAGGACAAATTGTACAACAAATTTTGCGGTCCATTTTCTCCTGTTACCCTTGGTAAAATAAAACAAATTGGAGCTGAAGTAAATTTTTTGTGAAAAAAAGTTAAATGTTCATTTTTATTTAAACATTCCAAAAATTCCTGTGAAGCACCAGAAGGGTTAATAAACTTCTTGAATATGGTTTTGAGCACCTTGAGGGGTGCAGTTTTTAGAATGGTGTCACACATGGGTATTTTCTATCATATAGACCCCTCAAAATGACTTCAAATGAGATGTGGTTCCTAAAAAAAAATGGTGTTGTAAAAATGAGAAATTGCTGGTCAACTTTTAACCCTTATAACTCCCTAACAAAAAAAAATTTTGGTTCCAAAATTGTGCTGATGTAAAGTAGGCATGTGGGAAATGTTACTTATTAAGTATTTTGCATGACATATCTCTGTGATTTAAGGGCATAAAAATTCAAAGTTGGAAAATTGCAAAATTTTCAAAATTTTCGCCAAATTTCCATTTTTTCTGCAAATAAACGCAGGTAATATCAAAGAAATTTTACCACTATCATGAAGTACAATATGTTACGAGAAAACAATGTCAGAATCGCCAAGATCCGTTGAAGTGTTCCAGAGTTATAACCTCATAAAGGGACAGTGGTCAGAATTGTAAAAATTGGCCCGGTCATTAACGTGCAAACCACCCTTGGGGGTGAAGGGGTTAAAGAACAACTCCTAACCCAACTGGTAGTCAAGATCCATGACATTCATTACATTAGTCCCTTACATAGACATTTGGAGACTGCTATAATTTAGACATTGAGCCTCATTCCCTCCTCGATCCCTTTGCCACTTACTTCAAAGGTTGCACATAGTATATGTCTCCCCATGACATGATAGTAGATGCATTAAAACCTCATTCCTAATTTCGTGCATCTCTCTCATGCCACCAAACAGCTCTGTCCCGTCACGGCTTGGACTCCACAGGAGGTGTGTAGTATCTGTCATGAAACATTAGCAGCGGATCATTGGAGTCGTTTCTAAGATGTGAGATGAGGTCTCCATATAGCGGATGCTTTTATCCACTACATTTCACAGATTCTCGATAAGTTAGAGATCGAGGAATTTGGAGACAAAACCAACAACTTTAAGGGTTTCCCAGGATAAATAAAAAGCTGCAGACAGCGAAACAAAGTAAATAATGTATGCTCACTCTTTCCACTACCGGAAGTCGACTGCCACATCCCTGATCCTCTTCGCTGGTCATTTGTTTACATTGGATGGATGCATCTGTCACATCTCATACTCACCATGTGACCGCTGCAGCCAATCACTGATCTCAGCAGTCACAGTATAGAGGTTGTCACCCTTCAGCTAACGTACACTAAAGAGCAGCATGGGAGTAGCTTGAATTAAAAAAAAGATGAGAAGGGTGAGAATTCATTATTTTCTTACTTCAGCTGCATTGATTAACTTTTTAATTACCGAACTTGGGAAAACCCAAATAAAAACTTTGATTCTAAAACCATAACTGGGCAGTTTTTGCAGTTTAGTATGGTGCATTAGAAGCCACTGTCCCTATAGAAAAGTATTGCTGGGATGTACAATGATTAGGTGGGTGGCAGGTGTCAATGAAATATTCACATAGGTGCCAGGACAAATGTTTCCCAATGAATTACACTGTCATCTCCAATTTGCTGGACACACAACACTTCTACCAGTACTACATGTAATACACTTGTACTAGCTGGAGTGATTGGGATAACCATTAAATTCATGTTGTCAGCAGAGTCTAATGTACACTGTGGTTGCCATTTACTCTAGACCATCTGGGAATAGTATACTATTGAGATCATTTGTTTTCATCCTGTCCTTTAAGAACCAGATGTGTCCAGATATTTCACACTCACCATTGTTAATCACACTGAGTACGGTTGTCCGCATATCTATAAGTGTTTCAGGTGGCTTTATTTAAAGGGGAGGTCCGGCACCTGAAATGTTCTTCTTAAATATCTATCTTTACATTCTAACCACTTTAATAATTAGCTTTATTATATAACACTTAGCACTTCTCTAATTCCTAAATGTGTTTTTTTTTTGCTTCTCTTCCTGTGATGTTTCATTTGAGAGGAGCCTCAAACAGAATGTCACAGGATGCTGGGCCTGCACTCACTCCATGATGCATCTAGCACCCCTCCTGGAACAGGGCGTCATCACAGGGCAGTGATGCAGTTCCTTACTACAGTTTCTTGTATCCCTGCCCTCTGAAGATGTCATGGATCCATGGTGATAGATACTGTGGGAGAGGTGAGTGCAGCACCAGCACTCTGCTTCTATCTCCGCCATCACATCTACTAATTGTAAAACAAGATGTTGTCAGGGGATAGATGCAGTGAGTGACACCAGTGCTGTCCCACAACTTTTAGCACCGTGACTTGTGCGACTTATCAATTGACCTTAAAGAGGTTGTCCAGGATTGTTCAACACTTTTAACTCCCTCCTCCGCCCACCACTGCTGCCTCCGAGTTCCCTAATCGTTGCCGAGTACTTTGCCACGCACTTCAAAAATAAGATAGACCAAACAAGGCAAGTCTTTGTTGTCCAACCACCACAACCCCTTTCTGTGAGAGACCAATGCCCAAAACCCTTAACTTCACTCTCCAAAATCTCTGAAGAGGAGCTTGCTCATCTTCTCTCCAAATCACACCTCACCACTTGTGCACTTGACCCCATCCCATCCCACCTCCTCCCCAACCTCACCACCACACTAATCCCATCTCTAACCCATCTCTTCAACCTTTCACTAACTTCTGGTACCTTCCCCTCTGCCTTCAAACATGCCACAATCACACCTATCCTCAAAAAGCCATCCCTTGACCCAAGCGCTATGTCCAACTATCGCCCCATATCATTGCTCCCATTTGCATCCAAACTCCTTGAGCAGCACGTCCATGCTGAACTTTCCTCTCACTTTGCATCTAACTCTCTCTTCGACAACCTACAATCTGGCTTCCGTCCCCACCATTCCACTGAGACTGCCCTAACCAAAATTACTAACGACTTATTTACAGCCAAAGCTAACAGACAATTCTCTATACTCCTCCTCCTAGACCTGTCCTCTGCCTTCGACACAGTTGACCACTGCCTCCTACTACAGATCCTCTCTTCCTTTGGGGTCAAAGACATTGCCCTATCTTGGATCTCCTCATACCTTGCCAACCGCACATTTAGCGTTTCCTACTCCCATACTACCTCTTCATCTCACCCCCTCTCTGTTGGTGTCCCTCAAGGCTCTGTCCTAGGACCCTTACTCTTCTCAATCTATACACTCGGCCTGGGACAACTCATAAGGTCCTATGGCTTCCAGTACCATCTATATGCCGATGACACTCAGATCTACCTCTCTGGCCCAGATGTCACCTCTCTGATCTCCAGAATCCCAGGGTGTCTATCAGCCATATCCTCCTTCTTCTCCTCTCGCTTCCTCAAGCTCAATGTGGACAAATCTGAACTAATTATCTTTCCTCCATCTCGCATATCTTCCCTACCTGATCTATCTATCAAAATAAATGAAATCACACTTTCCCCTGTGCCCAAAATCCGCTGCCTCAGAGTAACCCTTGACTCTGCCCTGTCCTTCAAACCGCACATCCAAGCTCTCGCTACCTCCTGTCGCCCCCAGCTCAAAAATATTTCCAGAATCCGTCCTTTCCTCAACCCACACTCTACCAAAATGCTCGTGCATGCCCTAATCATCTCCCGCCTTGACTACTGCAACATACTCCTCTGTGGCCTACCTTCTAACACTCTCGCACCCTTCCAGTCCATCCTTAACTCTGCTGCACGACTAATTAATCTCTCTCCTCGCTACACTCCTGCTTCCCCTCTGCGCAAATCCCTTCACTGGCTCCCAATTTCTCAGCGTATCCAGTTTAAACTACTAACACTGACCTACAAAGCCATCCATAATCTTTCTCCTCCGTATATTTCCACACTAATCTCTCAATATCTTCCCTCACGTAATCTCCGGTCCTCCCAAGACCTCCTTCTCTCCTCCACACTTATTCGCTCCTCATCCAATCGCCTCCAAGACTTCTCCCGAATATCATCCATCCTCTGGAATTCAGTGCCCCAACACATCCGGTTATCCACTACTTTTGGATCCTTCAAAAGAAACCTGAAAACCCATCTCTTCAAAGAAGCTTACAGCCTGTAAAGACCACACAGCCACCTCAACACCATTGGAGTTACTGCAACCCTCGACCTACTGTCTCCTTCCCCATAATCCTGTAGAATGTAAGCCCGCAAGGGCAGGGTCCTCGCCCCTCTGTACCAGTCAGTCATTGTTAGTTTTGTTTACTGTAAGTGATATTTGTATTTTGATGTAACCCCTTCTCATGTACAGCACCATGGAATTAATGGTGCTATATAAATAAATAATAATAATAATAATAATAGTGCATCTAAGTCACACAACTATATGGACAAACTATATACGTCTATTTTTTTTATTGCTATATTGTGAAATAGGATTGAATATCACTGGGAACAAAGTTCAATTTAGTTCAAAATTCGATTGGGACCAAATTAATTCATCACAAATCAAATGGGCACCGATATGACACTTATTATGCTTGGAGGCCTTTCCAGACCACCCAAAAAATGAGGAGGAGTGAAGAGGTTAAAAAAATAATAGATTATATTCATCGTCCTAGGCCCGCCCATTGACTGTCCTGCGTCCGCATCTCACCCACTCATTGCTCCAGTCTTTACTTCAGATCTTCAGCCATTAACTGAGCCTCACATGGTCACACTAGGTGTGATGCAAGTCACTGAGGTGTTGTGCCCCATATGACCACAAAAGGCCTAGTCATGGCCAGAAGATCCAATGCTAAGACTGAAAGGCAAGGCAGGGAATTGCAGCAGGAGAACATGTGAAGGGCAGGCCTCAGATAGGAAGATATAATCTTTTAGTATTTTGTTAACCACTTCACAGCCCTCAGCAGAAACAGGCAAAATGGTGGCTGTCATTTTGATGTATTCTTGAAAATCGAGTGACAAAAATGTTTTTTTTTATCAAATTCATGACAAATTTGATTAGTTAAGATTTGATTTGCTCACTTCCAGTTGTACAGGATAATCTCCATTAATGAGAACGTGCCTGAGCCGCAATATTACACACAAGTGTGACATTGTTCATAGAAGAAGGCAGCCATGTTTTTTAACTGTTTTGGAAGATTTTTATATTTTATTTTAAAGGTAACTACTGCAGGAAATTCAAGGAGGAAAAAAAATGAAATGACTTGATGACACTTAACTGAGCTTTCCGACACTGATATATGCAAGGCGTCATTAACTTCACTTTCATTACATTTGCTCACATTTAATTATCCCGCTATATTTTACCGTAATAAACAAATATTATGGCTGCGCTCCAGTACTGTCAATAATGGCATAATTATGCCCTCTCAATAAATACCAGATGTAGTTACACATTAAGGTACACATAATTATAAGTAGCAATCTTTATTTTTTTCCTTGATTGAACATTGCATACCTTCTCATTAGACTTTTTCACTTGGGATCCTTACTGAAAAAAAGAATTCCGATTTCTTTTAATAAGCAAGAAAACAAGCAAATCCAAGACATAACCTTACCAAAACCTCTAAAATTCACAAGGCATCTACTGTTATTCAAAGTATAAAGGTGAGACACCCAGGAGAGGAAGAACGCAAGAGTTGGAAAATGAATGATTCACAAGTTTTGCAAGTAAACTTTCTGATGTATTTTAAAGCACAAAGTTAATATTTCATAGACGCTTAATCCGCTCATTCAGAAATAGCAGCTCGAACTCTCAAATATTTATACAGTTTTTGAGGCAAAACAAGTCCTGTGTGCTTTGTGCTTTGCGCTTTTTCCTCTGTCACATCCGTAAGATTTACACTAGATCAGGCAGCCAGAAAATAATTGAATCTAACTAGGGAGAGGTGCCGAAGGTAAGCAAAAGTTTTAAATTGTTTACAGCATACCAAAATAGCAGGGTGACTTCACCTCTGCCTCCATGTTTATGAAAGTTAAAGACTAGAGAGCAGAACGACAAATCACAGAATCGGAGAAGAAAATATATTTCAATTGTATTTATTAAACACATTAGGAAACAGCTCACATAATGTAAACAAAACTATTTAAGCGTTACATAGAAGGCATTTTAAGCAAGTTAATCAGACCTTGCCGTGGAGTCAATATATCAAAAACATTCACCACTAATATATTGTAAGATTAAACTCGGGGAGAAAAAAAATATATCAAGAAAGAGTTTTTCACCATTTTTTTCAATTATGTGTTGCTATCCCTTCATATCCATTGTGCAGTTCAAGCACAGGACAAGGTGATCTTCCAAGCCTTGCAATTTTCAGAAGCATTGTACCTCTAAGGTACATGGCAATCCATTTTATTTTCATTACTTCATTTTCCTCCTTCTGGTTGCACTACAGGGAAGGCAATCTATGCAGGTATTAACCCCTTATAACAGAAAAAAAATCAGTTGCTCCATGGTTTTATCTGTTTTGTTTTTACGATGTACATATTGTGTATATCTTTTACTTTGAATCATGCATCTCCAGGTCAGCACAATTATGGTGATACCAAAAAATTGTAAAGAATTTTTTTCATTCAAGCAGAGAAAAAAATTCATAAATTTGTAAAAATAAAGTTTATTGGCTTGTGTCGCTATTTTCCAAAGTCCAAAATGTATGTTTTTTCTATTGAGCTGGGTGAGGGCTTGCTTTTTTGAATGACGAGCAGACGGTTTTATTGATATCATTTTTTGTCTATATATTTGACATTTTGATCTGTTTTTTAAAACATTTTAAAGGGAGGCTTGGTGACCAAAAATATGTTTTCTGGAATTTTGATTTTTACATTGTTTATTGAGAAGGTTCATTCATTTTATATTTTGATATATCGGACTTTTTATCCATGCGGCATAACAAATATGTGTATTTTTGTAATTTTTCTTACATTTTTAAAACTTTTCTTACTTTTTTATTACTTTAGTTTATAGAACCTTCAGGAGACTTGAATCTGCGATTGCCTGATCGCTCATCTACTATATAATTGTCTAAGGGGTACTTCCGTCTTTCTGTCAGTCTGTCTGTCCTTCTTTCTGTCGCGGTTATTCGTTCGCTGATTGGTCTCGGCAGCTGCCTGTCATGGCTGCCGCGACCAATCAGCGACGCGCACAGTCCAGAAGAAAATGGCCGCTCCTTACTCCCCGCACTCACTGCCCGGCGCCCGCATACACCCCACCGCTCACACAGGGTTAATGCCGGCTGTAATGGACCGCGTTATGCCGCAGGAAACGCACTCCGTTACCGCTGCTATTAACCCTGTGTGACCACCTTTTTACTATTCATGCTGCCTATGCGGCATAAATAGTAAAACGATCTAATGTTAAAAATAATAATAAAAAAAAAAAATCGTTAAATACTCACAGTCCGTCGGCCCCCGGATCGACAACAGGCCTTACCCGCTCCTCCCGACGCTCCATGCTGCGATCTCGCGAGATGATGACGTAGCGGTCTCGCGCGACCGCTAAGTCATCATCTCGCGAGACCACAATGCACTCTTGGGACCGGAGCGGGCGAGGAGCATCTCTTGGATCCGGGTGCTCCGGAAGGTGAGCATATCACTATTTTTTTTTTATTTCTTTTTTTAACAGGGATATGATGCCCACATTGCTATATACTGTGTGGGCTGGGCAATATACTACATGGGCTGTGCTATATACTACATGGGCTGTGCTATATACGTGGCTGAGCAATATACTACGTGGCTGGGCAATATACTAAATGGGCTGTGCTATATACGTGGCTGGGCAATATACTACATGGGCTGTGCTATATACTACGTGGCTGGGCAATATACTACATGGGCTGTGCTGTATACGTGACTGGGCAATATACTACATGGGCTGTGCTATATACTACGTGGCTGGGCAATATACTACATGGGCTGTGCTATATACTATGTGGCTGGGCAATATACTATGTGGCTGTGCTATATACAATGTGGCCTGCGCAATATACTACATGGGCTGTGCGATATACTACGTGGGCTGTGCAATCTACAACATGGGCTGCGCAATGTACTGCATGGGCTGCGCAATATACAACGTGGGCTGCGCAATATACAACGTGGGCTGCGCAATTTTCAACGTGGGCTGCGCAATGTACTGTGTGGGCTGCGCAATGTACTGCGTGGGCTGCGCAATGTACTGCGTGGGCTGCGCAATTTACTGCGTGGCTGGGCAATATACTACGTGGCTGGGCAATATACTACGTGGACATACATATTCTAGAATACCCGATGCGTTAGAATCGGGCCACCATCTAGTACTATATAACACAATACCACAGTAGTGCGTTACAGTATATAGTATAAATCTCAGTCTCCTTTTAAACTGATCTTACCTTCATAGAAGTATCAAGGTGGCAACGACTGGGGCCATTAGCAGGCCTTAGATACCATAGTAACCCATCGCTGTCTGGCGATCGTCATAAGATGGTTTTTGGAGCTGGTGAATGCAAGCAGCACCTTGCGTTCCATTTACATGGCACTGTCAGAGATTGATAGCGGAGTTTCAAAGGTGAACAGTCGTGGCTTGAGCTCACCACCGGCTGCGTCTGTTAAAGACAGATACCAGCAATTTAAAATGGCAGCTATGTGCCGGATGTGGAGAGCTCAGCTCATGAGCCCCCTCTATACTCACTCAACCTAACAAATGCATACATGTATGTGAAATTGTGTTAAGTGGTTTAAAGGGGTTGTCCAGAACTTACATATTGATGACCTGTCCTTTGGATCTTCTTGAATAGATTAGATGCAGGTTCCGGTAGCAGTCACTTGACAATGAACTGAGTTGACATTTGACAAATGTTAAAACAAGTAACAGCTCATTGTGGTGTTACCGGTTGTCGGACCCCTATCTAACCTTAGAGACGTCATCAATATGTCAGGGGCACTTGGTGACCGCTCTGTGCCAGGTAAAGCAGGCAGGTAGTTAGCAACTTCCTGCCGATTAGTTTTTTGTCCCATAGTAAAAAAAAATTGCACTGTATAAACCTTTTATCTGCCAGTGTGGAGAATGGCATAATGCCATGATATATTAATACTATGCAATGAGAACAGGTTTGACTATTATTTATTTATGCGACACAGTTGATATTGTGTTTGTTTTGGTTTATGTCTTCATGCAGCGCCAGTGGCCTTGGTAATGCTACGTTCCTAGTACTATACTCAGTCTGGTATTATTCCTGATAACATAATACTTGTGTTTGTAGCTATCATGCTTCCCTCTCCACAAGAAGAAAATTTCACTTCCGAGAACATGATGCTTATTTTTAATCTGGCCCCAGGGGCGATATAATGATAGCAGCACAAAGAATGACTTGCAGCTCCATTTCAAGCCCTCATTCAGCATTATCCTTTTACGGCTCTCAAGGTCCCTCCTTGGGATTCAGTATCCGGAATAAGGTTACCGTTTGTCTAAGTATGTATCGGCAGACTGGGAGTTACAATTAGGTGATATGAAGGAAAAGGAAATTGTCTTCAGAAAAAAACAAATCTGTACCCCACTGATAAGAAAATAAATGGGTCTTTGGTGTATCCAAAAGATTTTCTGCTTATCAGATACTATGAAGCTTCCATAATGACAATGTTATTGTTACTACTATGGTCAACAAGGAAGCTTCCAATCCTTATATAAAAACGTGTGGAAAACTGAAAGATTACAAGGTGACCTTTAGGATTCCAAATAGAAGCAATTTTCGGGTAACCAGAGCAAAAAAGGGCTAGAAAGAGTATCTTTGGAGGACACAGTGCTTCTACGCACTGCGTGGATGATACATTGATTTCTATGTGCAGCTTGCTCTACAGCATTGTTACAGAGCAAATGATCTGCACAGTGACAACAGTTGGTCCAAAGTCTTCAACCAGCAAAACCCCCATTGCTTAACTTGGGATATCTGGTGAACAGAATAGTGTCATCCAAAAAGGAAAAGCTTTCTACAGCTATAGCTATTCTTTAATCAAATTTGTTACCGAGCTATTGATACCCAATCTGAGAACACTATAATGTAGGGGCAAAGACCCTGATTCCAGAGATGTGTCACTTACTATGCTGCATGCTGTCATTTTGATAAAATCCCTGGTTTATCTGCTGCAGATCTAGCACAACTCTTAATGCTGAGCTCTGTATAACCCCGCCCATATCTCTGAATGCTGAGCTCTGTATAAACCCGCCCACATCTCTGAATGCAGATCTCTGTATAACCCCGCCCACATCTCTGAGTGCTGAGCTCTGTATAACCCCGCCCACATCTCTGACTGCAGAGCTCTGTATAACCCCGCCCACATCTCTGAATGCAGAGCTCTGTATAACCCTGCCCACATCTCTGAGTGCTGAGCTCTGTATAACCCCGCCCACATCTCTGAATGCAGAGCTCTATATAACCCCGCCCACATCTCTGACTGCAGAGCTCTGTATAACCCCGCCCACATCTCTGAATGCTGAGCTCTATATAACCCCGCCCACATCTTTGAATGCAGAGCTCTGTATAACCCCGCCCACACCTCTGAATGCAGAGCTCTGTATAACCCCACCCACATCTCTAAATGCAGAGCTCTGTATAACCCCACCCACATCTCTGAATGCAGAGCTCTGTATAACCCCGCCCACATCTGTGAATGCTGAGCTCTATATAACCCCACCCACATCTCTGAATGCTGAGCTCTATATAACCCCGCCCACATCTTTGAATGCAGAGCTCTGTATAACCCCGCCCACACCTCTGAATGCAGAGCTCTGTATAAACCCGCCCACATCTCTGAATGCAGAGCTCTGTATAACCCCACCCACATCTCTGAATGCTGAGCTCTGTATAACCCCGCCCACATCTCTGAATGCAGAGCTCTGTATAACCCCACCCACATCTCTGAATGCAGAGCTCTGTATAACCCTGCCCACATCTTTGAATGCAGAGCTCTATATAACCCCGCCCGCATCTCTGAATGCAGAGCTCTGTATAACCTTGCCAGCATCTCTGAATGCAGAGCTCTATATAACCCCACCCACATCTCTGAATGCTGAGCTCTACATAACCCCGCCCACATCTCTGAATGCAGAGCTCTGTATAACCCCACCCACATCTCTGAATGCAGAGCTCTGTATAACCCCGCCCACATCTCTGAATGCAGAGCTCTGTATAACCCCGCCCACATCTATGAATGCTGAGCTCTGCATTATCCCGCCCATGCCACTGATTGGCAGCTTTCTGTACAGTTTACACAAAAGCTGTCAAACATTTGTGAAAGGTTATAGAGATCACATGAATATACTTGACTACCTGGCAGCAGGTTCTCTAGTCCTCTAGTGATAATCTCCTGCTGATAAACAGTGATTGTATCAAAACTACAGCAAGCATTGCAGTAAGTTACGTATCAATTGAATCAGGGTCTCTGTCTCTACATTAATCTGCTCTCAGATTAGGTGGCAGAAAGCAGGTGACAGTTTCCCTTTAAAATTACAAATACATAATGATGCAGAGGGATATCTCAGTCCAAAAGAGTCAAACTCGTCGCATAATTCAATGGCTTCTGTTGAGTTAAGTAAACTTTCTGAGCTGTGATATTTTTCTTGTCTGTTAGTTTATGAAATAATCCATTTGTATGTATAACAGTAACACGTCTTTAAAATGCAAAGCTATAACATAAGCCTTAAGTGATGTTCTGCTAAAACTAACAGCAATTCCTCTACAATAAGGGAAAACACCACTCCATATATTATGTAAATAGCTAAGTATATTCATATACAAATACCATAAAAACACTAAAATAGAATAGACGCCTATAAAAATGTAATGCGTATACACTGAGTTGGGCAAAATTACAACCGCATATGATGTCAAATTTAATGCGGACCAGGTATAATATACATACAATAATATAATAAGATAGAATAAGCATAGAAGTCAAACATTAAGCAACACAATCTACAGTAGTTTGCAAAAGTATTCACTCCCTGGCTTTTTACCTATTTTGCTATATTACAACCTGTGTTTAACCCCTTCAGGACATTCGTCGTACATGTATGGCACATGTTAGGTCTCTCCTTTGATTTAGGCACCAGGGCTGAGCCTACATCTTTCCCACCCAGTGGGCAGCGTTCATAGCACGTGAGCATTTCTGCTACACACAGGCGATCTGATCATCACCTGTATGCAGAAGAGCCGATCGGACGCAGCATCTAGTCTCCCATGGAGACTATTGAAGCAAGTGAAAAGTAAAAAAAAATGTTTTAAAAAATATTTTAAAAATGTAAAAAAATATATAAGTTCAATCACCCCCCTTTCAACCCATTCAAAATAAAACAATTAAAAAAAAAAGAAAAATAGACATGTTTGGTATAGCCACGTTCAGAATCGCTCGATCTATGAAGAATTAATCCGATTGGTAAACGGCGTAGCGAAAAAAAGGCAAAATGCCATAATTACGTTTTTTATGGTCGCCGAAACATTGCATTAAAATGCAATAATGGGCGATCAAAGGATTGTATATACACCAAAATGGTATTATTAAAAAACATCAGCTCGGCACGCAAAAAATAAGCCGTCACCCAACCTGATATAACAAAAAGTGATGACGCTATGGGTCTCGGAATATGCACAATTTTATTTTTAACAAACTTTGGATTTTTTTTACCACTTAAATAAAAAAGAACCTAGACATGTTTGATATATTCAAACTCGTAATGACCTGGAGAATCGTAATGGCTGGTCAGTTTTAGCATTTGGTGAACATGGTAACAAAAAAAAAACACAGTTGATGAATTGCAATTTTTTGGCAATTTCACCGCACTTGGAATTTTTCTTCCCGTTTTCCAGTACATAATATGGTAAAACCAATGGTGTCATTCAAAAGTACAACTCGTCCAGCAAAAGCAAGGCCTCACATGGCCATATTGACAGAAAAAAAAATGGCTTTGGGAAGCAGGGGAGCAAGAAACAGAAAGGCAAAAATGAAAATGGGCTGTGGCGTGAATGGGTTAAATATTTTTGTAATGTGATTTGTATGTGATGAATCAGAACTAAATAGTCTAAGTTGGTGAAGAGAAGAAAGAAAAATGTACTGTAGGCATGGCACACTGCCAAGAGATTGGGCGGACATGTGACCATACGAATGTGATTCACATACTTGAGGTCATGGCCAGCTTGTCTCAATTCACTTCTAATGAGAGTAGCAGAATGTGTTTAGTTGGCACATGACCACTAGTCTGCAGATATCTTACATGCAATCACAAGGCCGCCCTCCCGCATCGGCACTATCGGGGAATCATGGTAGATCACATCGGCACTACCGGGGAATAATGGTAGAGTGCATGTTGAGCGCTGTCTCGGTTCTGCAGTCTCCAGTCTAAGAGAGGAAGTGAAGACTTTTCTCCCAAATCTGGATGACTACTTAAATTACACAAAAAATATGGTTTAAAAAAAATCCTTCTTATATATCAATGCATTATCAGAGTTTTTAAAACACAAAAACTGTGTTTCAAAATAGTATATTATAAAAGTACACTTAACACCTTGTATGATTCAACTTGTTTTTGCAGAGGCTATGCGCCAACTCTGTGTCCAGACTGTGAGTGAAGCAGCTCTAACCTCCTCCCTCCCAGCAGCGAGTCCCAGCATGACCCCAGACAGCTGAGTATCAGCCAATCAGCTGCCTGTAACCCACCACCTTTTGTTCCATGTCTCTGCGGATGAGATAATTTGCTCAGTGCTAGTCATCACCTCCCACATTAAACAAGCTCTGGCAATACTCGGCAGTAAGCAGTCACTTCTGCGATGAGATGTGCTTTTTATGTAAAGTAGGCAGGACTTCCAATAACATATAAAAAGCATATTTACAAAGTAAACCCTTTTAATGAACCAAGATGTTGCTTTATTTATAGAGCTCCGAAGGCAGTTTACAATGGATCATACACCCAATATTATGTCAGCCCAATTCTACATATGCAATAATAAATCCGTAACTAGTTATGAAATTATACAGCACAAAATAACATCAGCTGCGCACGGGTACAATCATAACTGAACCAATTTGTGATTTGGCCACCTGCATTCCGTGAACATAAGCTGAAATTCTGACACCATCTGTTCTTTTCACATGTTAGAGTCAAATCAATAATCCAGATCGCTTTAACGTTATAGAGCACATTAATCATTTGTAACATGTCCAAATCAGGTGCTGAATGGTTAAGTCAAGATTTATTTTCTCACAGTGGGAAACTAGAATATGCACATTTTAAAATTAATACTAGGCAAGCAACTAAAAGAGAACCTGTCTGCAGGTTTGTGTTTTGCAATTTGAGAGTAGCATGATGTTAGAGCCGAGACGCTGAAGTCTTGTGCCTACTGGTCAACTGTTCTGCGTAACCCCGCCCCACCTCTGATTAGCAGCTTTCTGTCGATATACAGTGCCTTGCGAAAGTATTCAGCCCCCTGGAACTTTTCAACCTTTTCCCACATATCATGCTTCAAACAGAAAGATACCAAATGTAAATTTTTGGTGAAGAATCAACAACAAGTGGAACACAATTGTGAAGTTGAATGAAATTTATTGCCTATTTTTAATTTTTGTGGAAATTCAAAAACTGAAAACTGGGACGTGCAATATTATTTGGCTTCTTTACTTTCAGTGCAGCAAATTCACTCCAGAAGTTCATTGTGGATCTCTGAATGATCCAATGTTGTCCTAAATGCCTAATGATGATAAATATAATCCACCTGTGTGTAATCAAGTCTCCGTGTAAATGCACCTGCTCTGTGATAGTCTCAGGGTTCTGTTTGAAGCACACAGAGCATCATGAAGACCAAGGAACACAACAGGCAGGTCCGTGATACTCTACTGCTACTTTGTACTACAACACGTACAAAGTAGGACAAAGTTAATCTCCTTCTAAGGTCAACTGTAGATATTACATGACCAATTGACTATTTCTGTACTATTTTTCAGGGCAATAGGGTTGAGAATCTATGATCAATCCTCAAATAAAGCTTTGTATCAGAACTACCGGACAATTGTCCCGAATCGGAAAAGTGCAAGAGACCTAATCTGGCCATACCCCCTCCTCTGATAAGCTGCTCACTGTCTGTAAACTATGTACATAGAGAGCTTTTGTGGGCAGGGTTAGCTTTCTGAGCTCTGATTAATGATACATTGAAGAACTCTGATAGTTTACTGGGTGCAGCAGTTGTGACACAAAGTGATCATTGGATTGGGGTTTGTTTTCCTACATTATGCTGCTTTCTGATGAGGTGGCAAAAATCTGGTCACAGATTCCCTTTAAGTGATGTGCAGCTCTTAATGAATTTGGTACATCTTATTTCTACACACCCCTCAATAAGACTTGCATACGAAACGCCAGACTTAATGAATCATGGACAATGTGCATATTTAATTTGTTTAAATGAAAAAAATATGTACTATATTTCTTGCCAAGGCTGCTTGGGAAATCTAAGCATCAGTGGGAACAATGAGATCTCTTCTTGCCTTACCTGAGCTACAAAAGAAAAGTTAATACTAGTTGAGAAAGATTAGTACAAGAAAACGGAGCAAGAACATCCATAACAACATAGTTGTATATCAAAGGATATAAAGTTTATTAAATAATTCCAACTCAATAACATCAATATTAATACTGCAATGAGTGCTGTACGCACTCCGCATACACAGAGAGGCAGCAGAAAAGGGACATGATGATAGCCAAACACAAGGAGGGAAAGCACACAGTAATATGCCCTTTTAACCCTTTTATCACTGGGATGCCTAGCCCAAAAATAATAATCAAATACAGGGTCCTTCCGGTATCCCCTTCACATAAATGACAGAGCTCTGATGCAAAGATTGCACCATATATTTAATCAGGCTTACCCATTGTGGTTACTTGAAAAGGGTTCCCCCTCCTGGTGTGGCTCCCCTGGACGCGCATTTCGCGTATTCGCTTTCTCAGCAGAGTTAGTATATAACCATTCTCATGCAGTTTAAATACTAAAATAGACGGAAATGAAGCCGGCATAGCGGCGCATGCGCGGTGGCACCCGAGGCGCGTCATCGCCTAGGCCGTCATAGCAGGGCGGGCGTAAGGGGGAAACCTCCCATAGACGTCATGTGACGCACGCCCTGCCATTAGAGACGGACACAGCAGAAGACGTACATCCCGGGCGACAGCGGGCATGCGCGCACCCGGCATCCATTTTTAAGAAGACCACAGCATCGGCCATATTTAAAAGGATCAGAGAGCTGCATATTCCTACCCACCATGTAAGTGAACTCAATAATGAAAAAACAGTGCTGCTGTAATATAATAATGCAGTGCACAGAGAAGATAAAACAAAGGTCCACACATGAACTGAAATGTTTCCATGGTGGGTGAATAAACACCATCACCATCATTTTTTGTAATTATAATGCTGATATTCCCCTTTTCTATATATAACTATAGGATTGGGCTTTTCCTGGGAATGTATCCACATATCGGATACTTGGTGCGTCATCTCATTTTGTCTTGATAGATAAATAGATAGCTGTGAGATATATAATTAGTGCCTTTTGTTTGTACTTACTGTATAAATAAAGAAGTAAATGAAAAAAATGATATATGGTCTCTCCCCATTTTTGGTAACTAGTAGTGATGAGTGAGTATACTCGTTGCTCGGGTTTTCCAGAGCACGCTCGGGTGACCTCCAAGTATTTATGACTGCTCGGAGATTTAGTTTTCATGGCCTCAGCTGAATGATTTACAGCTACTAGCCAGGTTGAGTACATGTGGGGGTTGCCTGGTTGCTAGAGAATCCCCACATGTAATCAAGCAGTCTAGTAGCTGTAAATCATTCAGCTGAGGTGATGAAAACTAAATCTCCGAGCACTAAAAAATACTCGGAGGTCACCCGAGTGTGCGTGGGAAAACCTGAGCAACGAGTACACTCGCTCATCACTGGTAACCAGCAAAGGTAAAGTAAACAGCTGAGAGCTGAAATTATCATGCTGAGAAGGTCCCTGGTTATTGGGCCCTTCCCAGCCTAAAAATACCAGCCTGCAGCTTCCCCAGAAGTCAACCATGACATGAGATGCTCCAATTCTGGTGCTTTGCCTTTGATGTTCTTGATTGTCCTGGTGTGGTGGCAATTGGGGTACTCAGGATTTGAATTGATGTAAGTTGGTGTTAGTAATGGTGAGGAGTCTATCGGACAACCCCATTGCTAATCCAGTAATAAAATCCAGTAATAAAAATAAAACACACAAAAAATACTTTATTCAAATAAACACGCCCTGACACTTCCCCGATTCATTATAAAAAAAAATCTTATGCACGTCCGACAAAGTCCATCAAATCTGATCGAACCAAGCTAAGTTCATTGAATCCTACATGTAAAGACTACTGAGCTTCATTCTATGGCTCCAAAGTGTTTGCAAATAGCCACTGCTGCTCGAGACCTGGCAATTCTGAAGACTGGTCACATCAGTATCGTTATCACTTATTGGAGTTGCTAATTCATGCTGCCCTCTGCATGACCCGGTGATTCTGATGAGCGGTAACTTTACTAATGTCGCAGCTGTTCAGAGCCACCAGGTCTCGCGCAGCTCAGTGTGACCTAGCAGTGGCTGTTTGAAAAAAATATAGACCCACAGAACGAGTCTTCATAGTCTTTGCCTAGAGGATTCGATGGACTTTGTTGGAATTGCTTGGATTATGTCGGATTTGATAGATTACACTGACCTGCATGGGATTTTTCTTTTTGTTTTTTTAAAAAGTGCTGAACCAAGGAAAGTGTCAGGGAGTGTCTATTTGAAGTTTGCACTGACATCGGCAAGCCGTGTGCATCTATAATACCAGTCAACCACCCCTTCTATGATTGATAGGTGTGTGAGTGGCTGTTCATCAGTAGTTTACACCTGACCTGCCTCCACCTTATATAACTGGGGCCTATCATCCATAGGACGGGTGAGGGGTTGTTCATCAGTAGCCTACACCTGTGCTGCCTCCACCTTATATCACTGGGGTCTAACATCCATAGGATGGTTGAGGGGGGGTTGTTCATCAGTGGTTTACACCTGTGCTGCCTCCGCCTGATATCACTGGGGCCTATTATCCATAGGACGGGTGAGGGGTTGATCATCAGTAGTTTACACCTGTGCTGCCTCCACCTTATATCACTGGGGCCTATCATCCATAGGACGGGTAAGGGGGGGTTGTTCATCAGTGGTTTACACCTGTGCTGCCTCCACCTTATATAACTGGGGTCTATCATCCATAGGACGGGTGAGAAGTTGTTCATCAGTAGTTTACACCTGTGCTGCCTCCACCTTATATCACTGGGGTCTATCATCTATAGGACGGGTGAGGGGTTGATCATCAGTAGTTTACACCTGTGCTGCCTCCACCTTATATCACTGGGGTCTATCATCTATAGGACGGGTGAGGGGTTGATCATCAGTAGTCTACACCTGTGCTGCCTCCACCTTATATCACTGGGGCCTATCATCCATAGGACGGGTAAGGGGGGGTTGTTCATCAGTGGTTTACACCTGTGCTGCCTCCACCTTATATAACTGGGGTCTATCATCCATAGGACGGGTGAGGGGTTGATTATCAGTAGTTTACACCTGTGCTGCCTCCACCTTATATCACTGGGGCCTATCATCCATAGGACGGGTAAGGGGGGGTTGTTCATCAGTGGTTTACACCTGTGCTGCCTCCACCTTATATAACTGGGGTCTATCATCCATAGGACGGGTGAGGGGTTGATTATCAGTAGTTTACACCTGTGCTGCCTCCACCTTATATCACTGGGGTCTATCATCTATAGGACGGGTGAGGGGTTGATTATCAGTAGTTTACACCTGTGCTGCCTCCACCTTATATCACTGGGGTCTATCATCTATAGGATGGGTGAGGGGTTGATCATCAGTAGTTTACACCTGTGCTGCCTCCACCTTATATCACTGGGGCCTATCATCCATAGGACGGGTAAGGGGGGGTTGTTCATCAGTGGTTTACACCTGTGCTGCCTCCACCTTATATAACTGGGGTCTATCATCCATAGGACGGGTGAGAAGTTGTTCATCAGTAGTTTACACCTGTGCTGCCTCCACCTTATATCACTGGGGTCTATCATCTATAGGACGGGTGAGGGGTTGATTATCAGTAGTTTACACCTGTGCTGCCTCCATCTTATATCACTGGGGCCTATCATCCATAGGACGGGTAAGGGGGGGTTGTTCATCAGTGGTTTACACCTGTGCTGCCTCCACCTTATATAACTGGGGTCTATCATCCATAGGACGGGTGAGAAGTTGTTCATCAGTAGTTTACACCTGTGCTGCCTCCACCTTATATCACTGGGGTCTATCATCTATAGGACGGGTGAGGGGTTGATTATCAGTAGTTTACACCTGTGCTGCCTCCATCTTATATCACTGGGGCCTATCAACCAGAGAACGGGTCAGGGGTTGATCATCAGTAGTCTACACCTGTGCTGCCTCCACCTTATATCACCTGTCTACACCTGGTGTTGACAGTAGTTTACGCCTGTCTGCATCCTGCACTATATTGGCCTTGTGACCAGGTATTGGTGAGTTTGGCCCCATTGTTTCTGTAAATTGCAATAATGTAGTGGTTCATATAGAACAGTGTGTTCAAGTTGAACCCTGATAATGTCCAACTGCAGAATATGAATGGTGGGACTGACTGCAAAATCTCCCGAATGACCCATAATTCTGACGCTTTATTTTACCGAATCTGTTCATTATTGAATATAGAAAGAAGAGAATACAGCACATGTTACAGAAAGATTGAAAGAAAGACTCTCATTACCAATACGAGATAACTATTAGGACAATCAATACATAAGTGCTACAGTAAAGATGAGATGGGAGAATTGGAAAATATAGGACTGCACTTGCTAAATTATCATGGACTGGAAAATTATTGGATTGTTCTAACAAGCATCTAATTGTCAGCGAGCAGTATGTGCATGCCAAGAACTGCACAAAGGTGATGTAAATGCCAATAACTCCACTACTGTAAGACAAGATATACAAATGTAGCAGAGATGAAGTTCTCAGATGAGATGAGGTAGAAGTCACAACTGTGATTTGGGATTTTCCTTATGACTCAATGTAACCGCAAAGAATCGACTAATGATTAGTATTGTACTCTACATTTAGATTCTGAGATTGGATCTGACATTTAATTCAGATTAATTGTCACTTAAAGCTCTTTATACATTATTTTGGTTAAAGTCTAGCAACCTTCCACCAAAGTCCAGCCCTTTACCAGAACTGGTTTTATACATTGATCAATTCTTAACAAAAATCAACCAACATTTAAAGTACATTCATTTTGTCCTGAAGTAAACACTGTGATTGTGGCTGAATGCATTACTGCTGACTTCATACTTCCTGCATAAAATGTCCTACATATGTAATAAATTGCCCACTAAGAATGCAAGCCAAGATAAACAAAGTGCTTTATAGTTTTGCTGTTAGGTGGTATTGATGGCGGGTATTGATGGCGAATAAAGAGGGCTCCTGTCTGTTCAAGGTAAAAGTCATTCATTTTTCTGTGGACGAGAACTTTTATCCTATTAAACAAACATAAAAATCGGTCAGCACTAAGATGCAACTAGGTCAACCAAATTCTTTGAGTTTTTCATGGACCCGTAGACTTGTACTGGATAGTTTGATTTAGGAATGGGATCAAAAATGTACTATTCTCCATTTTTGTTTTTGGGACATGTGACTTGTACATGTGGACAGCCACATAAATTATAACAGGTGCAAATTTAATCTGTGGGAAAAAAGCCGTCTGAATGAGCCCTTATTCGTATAGGAAGGGTGGCCTTACAATAATTTATTTTAACAATCATGCTGATGTTTGCGTTGGCCGCTAGGTGACACTGCGACTTTGTTGTGGGTGATACAACACAGCATCAGTCCTATTTTATTTCTAGGACTTTTGATGCCATGAGATCAGGGAGCTATGGGATCATTTATCTATTTTTGATTGCTCCATTCTTTCTGAGAGCCCTGGACAGGACTGCCATCTATTTAAAGGAAACCTGTCAGCGGGAATTTGCTAAGTTAAGTACACACATGGCCATATTGATGCTGTGATACTGATTAAAACAATTCCTGTGGGGAAGAAATCTGTATGTGGACTGTGTGTGTAATCAAGGTTTTAAGTTTTTTTACAATCATAAATTTGTGCATCGGAGCAGGACGGTGGGTAAAGTCTTTGGCTCTATCATGTTCCCCTCCATTGCTCCTATTGTCTTTATCATCCTGGCTTAAACAATGCATGCAGGCGGCATCTGCACACATTAATCTCCTGGCAGTCTTCAGGAAAATGGCGCCGGTGGCTGCGCATTTGCAAATCACACCTCCTGGAGGTCTTTAGTACAGATTTAGATCTCCGCTATTTTCCTGAACACTGGAAAACCGCTGGGTCTCTGACTTCCACTGTCAGTCCATTAGTTTTGCTACCTGACTTATTCTAGTCATTGCTTGTTTTATTTTCCTGATCCCTCCTGTTTCCAGTCTTCGACTTGAATATTGACCAACCTCTTGTATTAAGATTCTGTTCCTGACGTGATCTCTTGGCTTTAACACTGTAATTGCAACCTTTCCCCTTTTTGTTGGGCTCTTCCTGATGGCAGCCCTTACTTGGAAGCAATCCACTGGACCCGTTGTAAAGACACATCCATGTACAGGGGTTAAAAGGTTAAGGTTGGGGTTCATCTGGAATCTGCCTGCGTGCCTTATGCCAAGTTTGTCCGAGATAGCCTTTTTGAGCCTGTGGTCTCTGACAGACGTGGTCATTATTTCCTGTTGCTCATATATCACCGACATATTTTTCTTTTGTCATCATCGTACTTATCAGTATGTGTTCCCAAACTAAATTGCAGATCTCAAATACACACAGAGCTAAATAAGACAGTTTCATAGGTAGCTTATAAGAATGTTTTGGACTTTAAGAGGAAAAATTTGTAACTTAATATATTAACTGGGAAAACATACAAACTCCGTGCAATTGGTCTTGCTCTGGTTTTAGACAGGACCTCAGTGCTCCAGGAGAGCATACTTTGGACATCTAAAATAATCAGAATGCAAACTACCTACCTTTCTAAATATTTGCGTAAATCAATACGACAGATTGTTTTTACAAATAGTGGATCATCTTACTGTTGTAACAGTTATTACATAGATGGTAACACACATTATAGAAGTGTGAATTGTCTATTGCAGGATTTCTCCAAGAAGTCACTAAACAAATTCAACAAGTTATAGACGGAATAACAATGTGTAATGACATTATTTATAGTATGACTTATTTTTTGCCGCCACTAATGTGCCACCTGCTTGGCACACACTCTTGGAATGTTTGAAGCGTCTCTTGGGAAATACAAACCAAGCGGAGAACAAATTACATCCCTCCAGGCACTTTGACACTTCCAATATTTAACTTTTATTTACTAGGTTGGAAAGGTTACATGCCTTCCTTCTAACAAGTCCAGTTATATTTTTTACTAACGGAAATAATGTAGTCTCTCAGGTGTTTTTCATTCATTTTAAAGATTAACGGTGACAAAAATAAAGCTTCTGTGACATTTATATTTCACTGGCGGCACTTCCCTGTACAAGTACACTGGGATTTAATGTATCTTCATTTACCGCTGAGATGGGACAATGCACAATTCAATGAGCTATGCTGGACTGCAAATACAATTCCAGCACTATATAATCATTAGAGATTTATGGATGTGGTGCTCATCATGACTACAAACTATCTATTGACTATTTCAGCACTATGCACAGCTTCTTGGCATTTAAGCCTCGACTGGTTAGGTCTAAAATAGATTTATTAAAAACTAATGCCATTAGGTTTGATAAATTAGTTAAAGGTTATTAAAGCCAATTAGATTTGATAAGCTTTAATGGTACTTAATATTAGGATAGGTCAACAATATAAGATCGGTTGGGGTCCAATACTCATTAAGATAGCGGATGGAGCAGAACAGCTCAGTCGCCCGACCTAATAAGAGCTGATCAGTCGGGGTGTCTAGTGTCAGCCCATCATTGAGTCAATATTGATCACGCTGCTTAAAGAAGTTGTGCACTACTAGGACAACTCCTTCTCGATCAAAATGTTTGGCCTCCATAAAATAAAAAAGCTTACACTCACCTCCTGTGACGGTGCCGTTCGTGAGTTGTCGGCATTCGCAGCCCCGGGGCTCTGTTGTGACACGTGATGCCTGGTGCCCAATCAGCACCAATGTCACTGTCTCTGTTTTCAGACAAATCGAACAAGAAGACGAAGTTCATGCTGCAGCTGATCTCTGACTTCCTCTTCATGCTCAATTCGACAGGAAGCGGAGACAGCGACACCAGCGCTGATTGAACGCCGGCATTACAACAACCACATGAGAGCACCTGGACCACGAATGCCAACGACAAGGGAGGTGAGTAAAAGCTTTTTTCTTTTATGGGGGCCAAGTGAAGGGTATGACAAGAAATTGTCCAAGTAGTGGATAACTTCTTTAAGCATAAGTAATTCAGATAACCCCTTTAAAATGTATATTCCTATCCCAGTTATGAGATTGGGATATATTGCCGAGATAGCAATACTTATTTTCATGCAGTGACCAAGAGGACTTTGCCAAGTTGGCTGCTCTAGAAGTGACACAAACGATGTATCACAGCCTATATACTACATGTAAAATAGAAATCATGTTTTATTTTCTACTTGGTAAAACAGAGTCTATATGTCAGCACACACAAGTCATGTCGTTCTGAACTATGAAGCAGTACAGTCTCAACACGCTCCATGGACATAGCTCTGCGGTTTGTATCCAAATTCAGACAAAATTTTAGAGAAGTTAAATTATGGCAAATAGTTTTGTCACTGTATAGAATTGGTGAGGGTCTTTATGACACCCCCGACCCCTGATAAAAGCAACCTAAGGTTATGTTCACATCAGGCAATTATGATACGTCATTACTAGTGATGAGCGAGTGTACTCGTTGCTCGAGTGATCTCCGAGTATTTGTTAGTGTAGAGATTTAGTTTTCAACACAGCAGCTGAATGATTTATAGCGACTAGCCAGCCTAAGTACCTGTGGGGGTTGTCTGGTTGCTAGGGAATCCCCACATGTATTCAAGCTGGCTAGTAGCTGTAAATCATTCAGCTGCCACGATGAAAACGAAATCTCTGCGCAGTCATAAATACTCGGAGACCACCCAAGCAATGAGTATACTCGCTCATCACTAGTCATTACTAATGATGAGTGAGTGTACTCGTTGGTCGGGTTTTCCCGAGCACGCTCGGGTGGTCTCCAAGTATTTGTTACTGTTTGGAGATTTAGTTTTTGTTGACACAGCTGAATGATTTACAGCTTTTAGCCAGCCTGAGTACATGTGGGGGTTGCCTGGTTGCTAGGGAATCCCCACATGTATTCAAGCTGTGTAGCAGCTGTAAATCATTCAGCTGAGGTGATGAAAACTAAATCTCTGAGCACTTACAAATACTCTGAGATCACCCGTGCGTGCTCAGGAAAACCCGAGCAACGAGTATACTCGCTCATCACTAGTCATTACTCTTGGTATGCAATAGAGCTTTAAGATGATAAATACCATCTTGTCATCACTTTTCTTCTCCATACATAAAAAGTAAGTGAAGAGAAGCTCTTTTGCTCTGCACAAGTCTGTTTTGATACAATGCCCAACAAAAAGAGATCACAGGTATTAATTCTGTGATCGTATTCAGAAAATATTTATAGAAAACTCACCACTTCTACTATATAATTGTCTAAGGGTCACTTCTGTCTTTCTGTCTGTCCTTCTGTCTGTCACGGAAATCCCAAGTCGCTGATTGGTTGCGGCAAAACAGCGACGACGAATCAGCGACGAGCACAGTCCGGCGGCAAAATGGCTGCTCCTTACTCCCCGCAGTCAGTGCCCGCTCCATACTCCCCTCCAGTCAGCGCTCACACAGGGTTAATGGCAGTGTTAACGGACCGTGTTATGCCGCAGTGTAACGCACTCCGTTAACGCTGCTATTAACCCTATGTGACCAACTTTTTACTATTGATGCTGCCTATGCAGCATCAATAGTAAAAAGATCTAATGTTAAAAATAATAAAAAAATAGTTATATACTCACCATCCGTTGGCCCCTCGGATCCAAAACAGGCCTTTCCCGCTCTTCGTGATGCTTCAATGACCGATCCATGTATTGCGATCTCACGAGATGATGACGTAGCGGTCTCGCGAGACCGCTATGTCATCATCTTGCGAGACTGCAATGCACTCTTGGGACCGGAGTGCGCGAGGAGCATCGGTAAATGCTTCGCCTGGATCTGGGGGCCAATGGAAGGTGAGTATATAACTATTTTTTATTTTAATTCTTTTTTTTAACTGGGATATGATGCCCACATTGCTATATACTACGTGGGCCATGCAATATAGTACGTGGGCCGTGCAATATACTACGTGGGCCGTGCAATATACTACGTGGGCTGTGCAATATACTACGTGGGCTGTGCAATATACTACATGGGCTGTGCAATATACTACGTGGGCTGTGCAATATACTATGTGGCTGTGCAATATACTACGTGGCTGTGCTATATACTACGTAGGCTGGGCTATATACTACGTGGGCTGTATTATACACTACGTGGGCTGTTATATACTACGTGGCCTGTGTTATACACTATGTGGGCTGTGTTATACACTACGTGGGCTGTGTTATATATGGCGTGCGTGGGCTGTTATATACTACGTGAGCTGTGTTATATGCTACATGGGCTTTTATAAACTACATGGCTGTGTTATATGCTATGTGGGCTGTTATACACTCCTTTGGCTGTGCTATATACTACGTGGCTGTGCTACATACTCCATGGGCTGTGTTATATACTACGTGGCTGTGCTATATACTCCGTGGGCTGTGCTATATACTACGTGGCTGTGCAATATACTACGTGGCTGTGTTATGTACTACGTGGCTGTGCTGTTTACTACGTGGGCTGTTATATACTACGTGGCTGTGCTATATACTACGTGGCCGGCCGCGAACAATCAACGACAGGCGCAGTCCAGTCGCGAATTGGCACGGGATTTGAACCACGCTTTGCTAATTGGTCACGGCTGGCCGAATCCTGTGTATTCAATGTATTATTCTAAAATCTTCATAAATAAACTACATACATATTCTAGAATACCCAATGCATTAGAATCGGGCTACCATTTAGTATATAATAATTGTGATAATTCGGAAGGGATGGAAATTATGCTGCAATGTAAGAATGCTTTCAAAAATAGAACTGTTTATTTTTTATCAATTAACAAAATGCAAAGTGAATGAAATAGAAATCTAAATTAAATCAATATTTGTTATGACTCTTTTGCCATCAAAACAGATTCAATTCTTTTGGGTTCACTTACTCATACTCCTGACTATAATTCTACAAAATACTGGTCATCATTTTCATATTTAAGTTAAAACACTGTCATTTATCTGTTTAATGTCACAGGTCATATACCATGGTAAGATTGATGGGAACAACAGGATACTGCATCAGTAAGGTCTCTCTCAGGTAAAAATTTCAAAACATATCAGGTTTCAAGATGTGTTCTTCAAGCTCATTTGAACAAGTACCAAGAAATGGGGAACATTGAGGACACACAGTGGTCAATCAAGTAAATTTAGTGCAGCAAATAAAAGACGTCATGCTTATTTCCCTTCAAAGTCAGAAGATATCCAGCAGTACCATAATTTCAGAACAGACAGCAACCAGGAGGACACAGCTACACCCAGATACTGTTTGGAGAAATTTGGCCAGAAGAGGTCTTCATGGAAGAAATTGTGACCAAAAGATTCACATGGCAATCCATCTACCGTATTCATCTATCTATCTATCTATCTATCTATCTATCTATCTATCTATCTATCTATCTATCTATCTATCTAACGATACACTATCAACATATGGAAATCACAATATTGCTAGAGATGTTTTTGTATTTGATTTACATGTTTATGTTTTCAGTATTAGCGTCAAGTGCAGACATTCACACACTTACACATCTTGGCTATTAATGGGTTGTCCACTACTAGGACAACCCCTTCTTGATCTAAATGTTTGACCCTGATAAAATAAAAAAGCTTATACTCATCTCTCGTGCCGGCGCCATTCCAGTGGTGCCAGCATTCGCAGTTCTGGGGCTCTCATGGGGTTGTTATGACATGCCCAAACAGCACTGGAATCACTGTCCCTTGCCTTCAAACGACATGAACATGAAGAGGAACTCAGAGATGCAGCTGATCTCTGACTTCCTCTACATGCTCAATCCGAGTAGTGGACAACCTCTTTAATGGTTGTCTTAGGGATGTTCTGCCATGCTGAATGCACTTGGGCATGCATTTGTCAATCTACACAGCTGGCAGCTCCATTTGCAATTGCCAACCAATAATGTCTTAGAAGTGCTCAATGGGAGAAAAGTCTAGAGGCGCTGATGGCCATTTTATAATGTTTGGGTCATGTAATCTGATCACAGTAGCACAAGCAATATGTAGCCTGTTGATGTATTAAAAAGGGCACCTAGGACACTTTAGAGAAATGGCTGTACCACCAGCATCACATTGGGTAAATTCAGTACTGCAAGTAAAATTGGATGTCACACGCCAAACTTAAAAAGTCAAACAGTGTCTCTACACAAACCATTAGAAAGTGTTTGCAAGACATTGGGCTAACACCATGACATCCAGCTCCTGCTACAGATATTCTATTGACCTCATGCCATAGTTCTTAAAGGCTATCAAGGTACAGAAAAATAGATGGCAGGAATGGAGGTCTATCTTCTTCATTGACAAGTCCCGGTTTTGGGGGTCTAATGATAGCAAGAGATTGGTCTGGAGACCTTGTGAGCAACACCATGAAGAGTTCTTCACAAGGGAATGTCAAACCGTTCCGACTCCAGGAATATGGTGTGTGGTGTCATAATGTGCAGTAGCCAGACCCATCTAGTTTTCATTTGAGGTACACTGACAGCTCGGCATTACATTGACTTGGTCATGGAACCAGTGTTAAGGCCATTTCTTTAAAGTGTCTTTGGAGCCATATTTCAAGATGACAACAAGACGCATGTGACTTGTGCTACTATGAGCAATCTGCATAACTTGAATGTGCGACCATGGCATGCAGGTCTCTGGACTTCTTTTACATCGAGCATATTAACAGCATGCCAAGGCAGAAAAGTCTGTCTAGTCCTGCATGTGGAGCTCATACTCAATACTGAATCAATTGAGATGTTTTGATAATGTTGTTTCCATTTTTTCATCATGTGCATATCATTAACATGTCTATCAATCCTGTTATTTCCATAATTCCATGACTTTTCTGCCTTGGTTTTGCAATTTTACTGAGTGTACAGTATATACAGTACTATGTAAATGTTTTAGACAGGTGTAGAAATAATGTTGCATAGTAGGAATGCTTTCCAATATAGAAGTGTTAATAGTTTATTTGTATCAATGTATATCTGTGTAGCACAGGAGCTGAAATACACAAACAATGAAATCTTCCTAACTTAGCCGGTGGCATATCAACATGGTAAAACACTGAGCCTAATATTGATGCAGTTGCATTAGCTACAAGTCATTTATAGATAATCTTTATTATTCGGTTACTCACAGCTGGCTATTGTTCACTTGGTGGTTTATCCCACATTTGTATTCACACTCACTTGTAATGCATTAGAACCATGATGAATACATCAATATCAGCCTACGGCGTTATGCACACAGCTGAGTTAAGGCTACACTGTCTATCATGCTGTTATTGGGCACCAATAGAAGTGAATGAGGACTTAATGTACAGTATACATCAATTCCATACAGGGGCTATATTTGCTGGATTCCATTTAAATCCAACAGGAAAAAATGTGGCATGATTTGTCAGATACGCTGTTTAAAAAGATATTCTTTCCCTTAAGCGTTGTCTCAAGGGACAAAAGCTCCATACATAAAGCAATTAACAGAGAATGGAATCAAGGAATAAGTGATCCCTGCATCCTGTGCATGGGCTTTGTGCTGCCGAAATATATATTTTTGACCACCTTGGGACAATAACACTCCTGTAATAATAAAGTGTTTTTCTGCATCCATTGATAACTGTAAGAACTGGACCACCTGACAATCACCTGAATCTGACTCAGAACTCCTTACGTTACTATGGCTATCTAAGTAAGGTTCAGCTGTTGCAGCTATAATGTACTAGTAGACACTGCAATACTGCAATATGCCCATATTACAACCATGTGAAAGTGGCCAGAACCACCAGAACAAACTCCGTGTAGGAGCGGTTCCAATCCATGATAATATTATGAAGAAACTCAGCAATCAAAGGTATGCAGTTAAAGTGAAGAGTAAGTTTATTCAAGAAATCCAAAATAAATTAAATTCAAACAAATAAACAACGTTGACGAGTAACAGAACCAAAAGGAAATCATCAAAGCCCCAGAGGAATGCCTAATACATAAAAAAAAATCTACTAATATCCAGAAAAGGATCATAAAAACCTAAAAGGTATGGACAAGATGATTGGGAGGTGAGGATAACCCACAGAAGCTTACAGTTTTGCTGAGTGGAAGTAGGATTAGGACTAGAGTTGAGCGAATTTGTTTGGGTTCCTTCTTATTCGGCAAGCTATAGCGCTTGCCGAATAAGCTTCAGAGGGAACCCAGCTCCCTGGATCGCGCTGACTGATTGGTGCCGCAGCTGCCTGTTTCGCGGCTGTGTCACAGTTATGGTACATGCATGGAGAGCCTGTTTGTTGGACTCTCCATGCATGTGTCGTGACTGCGACACAGCCGCGACACATGCAGCTGTGGCGCCGATCAGCTGATGAGCCGGAGTGATCCAGGAAGCCAGGTTCCCTTTGCAGCTTATTTGGCAGGCGCTATACCTTGCCGTATAAGAGGGAACCCAAACAAATTCGCTCAACTCTAATTAGGAAATGTAAGCTGCGTGCGACTGAGGTCACTAGTGGTATGGTGCTGTATGAGTCGTGCCACTGTCAGCCTCAAATCATAAGCAATAGTAGAATAGAACTACGTATAAGGGGGCCTGTGTCCATGCCGTCAGGTGTCCGCATGTCATGTGACATAACCAAGGTCAGGATCGGGTGACATAACCAAGGTCGGGATCAGGTGACGTATAGAACTGATACTTTTGCCATGAGTAGAAGAGTTGAGCCTCCCTGCAGAGCGATTCAACTTCGTAGGGGTCGAGTAAGAACGCCATGTTGAGTAAAAGTGATGCCAAGCAAAGCAGAACAGTGGAAATATGTTCAAAAACAGGAATAATTGCGTAATGAGATAAGGGAGGACACAGGAGAATGTAAGAAGGCCCACATGTGGAGAAAAAAAAGAACAAACTGGGTACTGTAATAAGTGGCTTTAAAGAGAACCTGTCACTTGCCATTTATGTGCAGTTGGCAGATGAGGGGGGTGCCAGTACAGGGGTAGCACTGCTGCAGCCTGGTATGTCCTCTGAAAGCCGGAAGAGTGACTGCTACAGTAAGGAGGGAAATAGGAGAGCAGTACAGGCCAGACAGGTGCTGGTAGTGGGGGACTCAATTATTAGGGGAACAGATAGGGCAATCTGTCACAAAGACAGGGATCGTCGGACAGTGTGCTGCCTACCTGGCGCTCGAGTCCGACACATCGCTGATCGGGTGGACAGATTACTGGGAGGGGCTGGTGAGGACCCAGCGGTCATGGTGCACATTGGCACAAATGACAAAGTTAGAGGTAGGTGGAAGGTCCTTAAAGATGATTTCAGGGAATTAGGCTGCAAGCTGAAAGCAAGGACCTCCAACGTGATATTTTCCGAAATACTGCCTGTAACACGTGCCACGCCAGAGAGGCAAAATGGGAGACGTTTATTAGCATCCTGGATAGGACCTGTGCACAGTATATACCGTATGGGAATAAACATACTAGAAATAGGAGGAAACCAATATGGCTAAATAGAGCTGTAAGGGGCACAATAAGTGACAAAATAAAGCATTTAGAGAATTAAAGGAAGTAGGTAGTGATGAGGCATTAAATAAATGCAGAAAATTAAATAAATTCTGTAAAAAGCAAATCAAGGCAGCAAAAATTGAGACAGAGAGACTCATTGCCAGAGAGAGTAAAAATAATCCCAAAATATTCTTTAACTACATAAATAGTAAGAAACTAAAAAATGAAAGTGTTGGCCCCCTTAAAAATAGTCTGGGGGAAATGGTGGATGAGGATGAGGAAAAAGCCAATATGCTAAATGACCTTTTTTCATCAGTATTTACACAAGAAAATCCCATGGCAGACAATATGATCAGTGATAACAAAAATTCCCCATTAAGTGTCACCTGCTTAACCCAGCAGGAAGTACGGCGGCGTCTAAAAATCACTAAAATTGACAAATCTCCGGGCCCGGATGTGATACACCCCCGAGTACTGCAGGAATTAAGTACAGTCATTGATAGACCATTATTTTTAATCTTTAAAGAGTCCATAATAACAGGGTCTGTACCACAGGACTGGCGTATAGCAAATGTGGTGCCAATATTCAAAAAGGGGACAAAAACTGAACTCGGAAATTATAGGCCAGTAACCTCTACTGTGGGTAAAATCCTGGAGGGCATTCTAAGGGATGCTATACTGGAGTATCTGAAGAGGAATAACCTCATGACCCAGTATCAGCATGGGTTTACTAGGGACCGTTCATGTCAGACTAATTTGATCAGCTTCTATGAAGAGGTAAGTTCCGGACTGGACCAAGGGAACCCAGTAGATGTAGTGTATATGGACTTTTCAAAAGCTTTTGATACGGTACCACACAAAAGGTTGATACATAAAATGAGAATAATGGGGATAGGGGAAAATATGTGTAAGTGGGTTGAGAGCTGGCTCAGGGATAGGAAACAAAGGGTAGTTATTAATGGAGCACACTCGGACTGGGTCACTGTTAGCAGTGGGGTACCACAGGGGTCAGTATTGGGCCCTCTTCTTTTTAACATATTTATTAATGACCTTGTAGGGGGCATTCAGAGTAGAATTTCAATATTTGCAGATGACACTAAACTCTGCAGGGTAATCAATACAGGGGGGGAACAATTTTATATTACAGGATGATTTATGTAAACTAGAAGCTTGGGCTGATAAATGGCAAATGAGCTTTAATGGGGATAAATGTAAGGTTCATGCACTTGGGTAGAAGTAATAAGATGTATAACTATGTGCTTAATTCTAAAACTCTGGGCAAAACCGTCAACGAAAAAGACCTGGGTGTATGGGTGGATGACAAACTCATATTCAGTGGCCAGTGTCAGGCAGCTGCTACAAAGGCAAATAAAATAATGGGATGCATTAAAAGAGGCATAGATGCTCATGAGGAGAACATAATTTTACCTCTATACAAGTCACTAGTGCGACCACACTTAGAATACTGTGCACAGTTCTGGTCTCCAGTGTATAAGAAAGACATAGCTGAACTGGAGCGGGTGCAGAGAAGAGCAACCAAGGTTATTAGAGGACTGGGGGGTCTGCCATACCAAGATAGGTTATTACACTTGGAGCTATTTAGTTTGGAAAAACGAAGGCTAAGGGGTGATCTTATGTTAATGTATAAATATATGAGGGGACAGTACAAAGACCTTTATGATGATCTTTTTAATCATAGACCTGAGACAGGGACAAGGGGGCATCCTCTACGTCTGGAGGAAAAAAGGTTTAAGCATAATAACAGACGCGGATTCTTTACTGTAAGAGCAGTGAGACTATGGAACTCTCTGCCGTATGATGTTGTAATGAGTGATTCATTACTTAAATTTAAGAGGGGACTGGATGCCTTTCTGGAAAAGTATAATGTTACAGGGTATATACACTAGATTCCTTGACAGGGCGTTGATCCAGGGAACTAGTCTGACTGTCGTATGTGGAGTTGGGAAGGAATTTTTTTCCCCATGATGGAGCTTACTCTTACCACATGGGGTTTTTTTGCCTTCCCCTGGATCAACATGTTAGGGCATGTTAGGTGAGGCTATGGGTTGGACTAGATGGACTTAAAGTCTTCCTTCAACCTTAATAACTATGTAACTATGTAACTGTTCTATCTGGTCGAGATGTCACAGTTCACCGTTCTTCTGAATCTGGCCTTTTTGTTTTATTTTTTTCCTGTCCCTTTCCATTCCCGAGTTTTGACCACATCTTATTTGTATGAAAATTTGTCCTCATCGGCTAAGGTGGTATGGTGATTCAGTGAACCACGCCTCCTTGACTAACAAGACTTGATTTACATATTTATGGCAAGTGACAAGTTCTCTTTAACCTTGGACTTATAATTGTTTCAGACTGATACTTACATGAAGGTAGATTATAACTTGTGCATTGTGTTTTGTGAAATATGTGTAATAATGAAAAAAAGAATTATCAAAATCTTTATTAACAAAGCGGAAAAGGATTCCAATCAATTCCTAGATAAAATATTAAAACAATAGAATGCAAAAGTTATGAACATTATATTACAACCTTGTTCTAACCTTGTTTATCAATATATTTTCTTTCCCTTCCTGTAGGCTATGATATCATGAAATTACAAACCAGTGGCGCAGCTTAATCAATGGCAGATAGAGAACGCTGGTCTATCTCTTAGGAATTACGGATTCTCGGCTAGAAAGAGAACGCTACAAGACAAGTGCCCCGAAAACCGAACCTAGTAATAAATGATTGCTAGATCTTCCTTTAAGTCATATAGATTGTGTAGAAGCAAAAATGAACACCTTAAAAAGTAAATATTAGCAGATACATGGTATTCATTTTGTAATAATATTCATGGTCTGTCCTTGAACTACAGATACAATCCTATTGGAAATAGAAATAGAAGACTTCCGGCACAGGAATCCTTTTTCAGTAAAAAATTATTTCTATATTTAAACATCTTCAGCGATAAAAAGGCCTTTGAGGAAGGACTGTTTTTACTGGGTCTGAAACGCGTCAGGCCTATGGGGGGTCCCCATGATGTTGTTTTTTATCACTGAAGATGTTTAAATAAAGAAAGATAGTATTTTTTCAGGTGACAGGTTCGCTTTAAAGTGAACCTGTCAGCAGGATTGTGCACAGTAACCTACAGACAGTGTTAGGTCGGCACCGTTATACTGATTAAAATGATACCTGGTGATGAAATCCGTCTTGTGGTTGTTGTTTAATCTTTATTTTCAGTTTTGAGTTAATGATATGCTCGTGCCCTAAGGCGGCCTGTGGGGGGTCTTCATGTGGTGCTCTTATTAGGTATTCAAAATGCAGACTGCCACCTAGATTACATAATGAATATACTAATGTGTGTATTTGAAAAACTCAAAATGGTGGCGCATGCGCTCTATCACTTATCAGTTAGTGCCTATTATATTGCTGTGTTGAAAAGAAAAAAAAATCACCATCAAAATGGTGCCGTCGGCTGCACGTGCGCATTTGCATCTATCGTGTTCCAATAGATGCTACTGCACAAGCGCCTCTACCGGCTCCTTGTTTCCGCAGCCAAAAAAATTTACATTACAACAAAATGGCGCCAGAGGCAGTGCATGCGTAGTAGCATCTATCGCGTACCGATAGATGCTACTGTGCAAACGCCTCCTACGCCTACGTGCTGCTGCAGCCAACAAAAATTATTCTAGCATTGATAAATATTTTACCATGGGGACTAAGTTCTTAGCTCCAGTGGGGATTTCCTCGGTGTGCACGCTCCTGCGCACTGGTCTTCTGAAGAGAGTGGGCAGATCATGCACAAATTGACTGAATCACTTGCTGATGATGCTACTGCGCCATTTTGTTGTAATGTAAAAAATTTTTGGCTGCAGCAACAAATAGCCGGCGGAGGCGCTTGCGCAGTAGCATCTATCGGAACGGCGCATTCGGAAGCATCCGCATACAGTGCACATCCCTGCGTACCCAATGTTAAAGATAGGTACGCAGGGCAACGCAGGACGCAAGGAGAAGTAAGTGGAGCGTAGGAGGGGTTTGAAGGAGGAAGAATGGTGGAAGTACGCTGCCATCCGCAGCCCCCCGTACACAAGTCTGAAACCAGCCTCAGTGATTTGGAATGAAATGGGAAGCACAGTAAGGTATGGAACAGGCTTTGTGAGCCATGATTTGTCACGGTTCACAAGTCCTAAGAGATAATCATCATATGTACAGACATTTCAAAGTAAGAAATGGTCATTTTGAACGTAACCATTATGTGATATAGGTGTGAAAGCTCAAGACTACTGGTCAATAAGGTCACGTTATTGGTATTAATAATTCATGAGAATAGAAAAGGGACAGGGAATATTAAATGCTGGACACCTTAATGATAAACTGCTGTCTAGCGCTAATGCTGAACTCAGCTAACAAACCAGGCTTTGACACACTTGAGCAAGCATCTGGCTGTATATTGAAAGCAGGAAAAGACGTTACAGATTGTTTCTTTCTTCCCAAGAGCAATCGACAGGAATATATAAATATCCAGAAACTCTAAACCTCAAGTGAAGAGTGCTGAGCAAGCTTCTTACATGTCTATGCGAAACTAGAGCCTTTGAGCCAAGAGGACTGAATAAAAATCCCTTTTTATTTGCTTGGAAAACTGGGTCATTTTACACAATATAGTCTTTCATCTCATTGACAGTTAAATGAAAATATCACAAATGGATGAGAGCAAGCTTAAGGTGTCCTGGATTTTAAGGGAAAATATTTAATGGAGGGATTTTTTTTCCCATTAAGTAAAATGTTTCTTAAAGGGTGTTGGCCATTTCCTCTTTTTATTGAAGGTTTCCTCACAAACTGACCAGTACTTCTGTCCATATAATGGATGCTGGTGGAAAATCACGTGACCAGACCTGACCATCAGTTTCCGACAACAGGAAAGAAGCTTTCCCGTGTGAGATGTTTTACAATTGGAGGAGGCAGATGGACATGTGTGGTCACGTGATTCTCCATCAGCGGACATTTTGTGGATCAAAGTGCTGGTCTGTTTGTGACAAAAAGTGCACTAACAAGTTAAAATTGCTACTATACGCATGAAAGTAAATGGCTCCTCCTAATGTATCACACATATTTGTCCTAACGTATTTATATGGATGCAGCACACTGCCAGATTTTTGGGGGACCCGTTTATGACTGCTATATTGTTTCTTGTTTAAGTTACTACTGAGGGGTATGGTTACATCATAGTACACCATATGGACAAAAGTGTTGGGACACACCCCTAAATCACTGTATTCAAGTTTTTCATTCAGTCCCATTGCTAGAAGATCCAACCCCTGACCTCCATTGCTAACAATTGTGACACGATAGGTTGTTCTTAAGAGTTCACTGAATTCAGCATGGATATCACCATTTTATCAAGGAGTTAAAGGAGTATGTAGTACAGTTCTTCTGATTTGCTATGTTGCTTACGCTCTTCTGATTTGCTATGTTGCTTACCCTATGTGCAGGGCATTATAGTAGCTTAGGTATCCATGGATATGACTTCTCATATAGAGATAGTTAGTTGTAAGTGGTTGTAACCATAACCATGGACTTAAACTACTGCAATGCCCTGCATATGGGTTAAGCGACATAGCTTATCAGAGGAACTATACAGTACTACATTTCTAATTGTAGGTATTTGTTAATATCATTATTATTACACCTACTACATATTGGGATAGGATCTTAGACATGGGAATACCTCTTTAATGAAACTTCTTCCCTCCTAAAAATTTAATATCAACTGAGTGGTATAATTGAAAAGTGGAAGCGTTCAGAAACCACAGCAACTTAGCCGCAGTGCAAAGTCATCAAGGGCAAGATGCATTGAAGTCAACAACACTCTGTTGACTCAATAACTGTAGAGTTCCAAACTTCCTCTGGTGTAACATCAGCACAAACCTGTGCACCCATGGCTTCATGGCTGATTAGCTGAATGCAAGCCGTATATCACCACACACAATGCCAATAATTGAGTAACATTGTGTAAAGCACGCATCCTCTGGATTCTACGGCTGGAAAATGTGTTCTATGGAGTAATAAATCACAATCCTCTATCTAGTAGCTATCAGTCTCATAGACTGGGTTGGTGTATGCTAGGATACAGTTACTTCTATGACTGCTTTATGCCAACTGTAAAGTGTGGTGGAAGAGTAATATTGCTATAAGGTTTTTTCAGGGGTTTGCCTAGGCCCATTAGTTCCAGTTAAGGGAAATCATAATGCTTGAGCATGCCAAGATATTTTGGACAACTGGTTGCTTCCAACTTCATGGACACACTAAAGGGCTACTGTGACCCAGTGCCCAAAGGAAGGTCAATAGAGGCATGGTTGGGTGAGTTTGGCGAGGAAGTACTTCACTGGCCCACACAGAGCTATGATCTCAACCCCACCGAGCATGTTTGGGATGAACCGAACCAGAGATTATGAGTCAGGTTGTATCATCCACGTGGCTGGGTCTTCCAGCATGATAATGACCCAAAACACACAGCCAGGACAATTAAGGAGCTGCTCCGTAAGAAGCATTTCAAGATCCTGGAGTGACCTAGACAGCCTCCAGACCTGAACCCAAAAGAAAATCTTTGGAGAGAGATGAAACTCAATGTTGCCCACTGACAGTAACAAAACCTGAAATCTCTGGAGAAGATCTGTATGGAAGAGTAGACCAAAATCTCTGGTGCAGTGTGTGAAAACTTGATCAAGAACTGCAGGAAACAGCTGACCTTTGTAACTGCAAAGAAAGGTTTCTCTACCAGATATTAAGTTCTTTTTTTTCTGTTGTATCAAATACTTATTTCATGCAATAAAGTGCAAATTAATTATGTAAAAATAATACAATGTGATTTTCTGGATGTTTTTAAAATTCTGTCTCTCACAGTTGAAGTGTACGTACAATAAAAATTACAGACCTCTCCATTGTTTGTAGGTGGGAAAACTTGCTAAATCGGCATTGTACCAAATACTTATTTTCCCCCCAATTGATTCAGTTCTTCTGATGATGTATAGTTGATTATTTAGGCATGAACCGTACTTTGCTTTTTCCCCAAAAATACAATTATGTTTTTTCTATCTTCAGCACATTAATCCTAAAAGTTGGAAGACATATCTTATGCAAATATGCCAGAAATGTTTGAAAGGATAAAATTCATAATAGGATTGGGAGAATGTAGCGTGAAATCTTTCATAGATTTGCAGAAAAACTCTGCTATATTTAAGCCAATCTTCAGCTATAAATCCACAGATAGAGTAACAAGTTGTTCACCTCCATGTCCATTAGGATTAATGTTTGTCCACTAAAAGTAAATGAACGATCCTACTTCAATACTTCGGGAATGTCCATAGACTTTAAACATCTGGGCACTCCTCTCATTTTGCTGCACTTATGTTCTAAAATGTCTAAGCAGCTATCACAAGATCTTGAAGCTGTAGGGGAGCGAATCAGGCTGTCACACAGAGCGAGACTTCTCAAAGACAGAATAAAAGTTGTTTACTACCATGTGTACCTTCTCCATTTCTTTATACACAAATCTGAACTAGTGCTTCTGTAAACAAATTAGTAAGCACTGACAGTGCTTTCTTCTCTGGACCCAGTGAATATGTGATTGCTGGGTGTAGTGAGGGAGCAGGAGTTGCTGGGAGCTAAAAAGAAACTAAACAACTCCTATGAAGCCAGGAGGCTAAAATTCCAGTGTGGCTTGCGCTAATACACCAAAACCAAATTACAGGAAAAATCAGCAAAAAAATAACGTAATAGCATGTTAACATTTCCCCCTCACACACGCACAAACAAATACACACACAGGTATTTTAAGACCTTCTGAGGTCACAGTGTATAAAATGAATGAAAAAAAAATTATAATTAAAAATATATCAGATGTAAAAAAGCACAAATAAATACAGGGCAATCTAAAAAAAAAGAGGCACTGACAGTCTAAATCGATTTCCAGATCCGCCCCAATTGAACAAATATGTCCAATATTTAAACATAATTTCTGCAGAAAGTGGAACACAATTTAAAATGTTTTTAGCGCCCATTGTGGTCGTAAAACAAATAATGCAAAAAATAGATACATTCCTATTGTTCTTTACATTTTTCCCAATATCAGTACAAAAAAAACAGGAATATAAAAATGACGCTCAATGTGTTAAGAGTCGAGTTCCCGCTGCTGCACAGGTGGATTCTCGAACCATGTCTGCTGCGGTCTCCCATTCTGCATCGGCTGCAATGGTGCCTGCTCAGTGGAGACGTTGGTCCCAGCGTCTCACTCAGTCTGATACTGTGCAAAGGGTTACTGCTGCCTTTCCAGGCTCTGCTGTTGTAGCCCGCACTGGTCAGCAGCGAGCAGGCTTTTCTGAGACTAAGTCCTGCTTTGCACACACTGAGCATGCCTAAGGTAAGACCTCTCATTGGAGGTCAGGGGTCACATGCTCATGTACTGCTGCAGCTCCTATTGTTCCTCTAGGAAGGTCCTGAAGTTTCTCTGGTATTGCAGCAACTTCCATTGGTTCCATAGGAAGGTCCTATAGCTGCTGCAGCTATAAAAGGTTTGCATGGCCCCACGGCCACACGCTAGTATCACCTCATGTCATGAGCTTGCTATTTGTGGTCGCGCCTATATGTATGTATTCAGGGACCCGGATGAAATAAGCCCCTAGAATACCGGCACCTACGGTGAGGAGTGTTTGTGTGCTTTTCTGGTGTGTGACCCCTGACTGCCATCAGCTCAGCAGTTAGCTGTGTCCCACTGTGACGCTAACAGGGCACAGTATCTTGCTTCTTGCGAATCTGTGGAGTTAACAGAGTTCGCTTATACCGCCATATAGCGCCGCCATTTGCCAGCAGCAGGTTCCTCTCCTGCATGGTGGACCCCTGGTTGCGAGCGCACCTATTTATACATATATATATACTCGGTGCGTTCCGCCAACCCTAACACCATGTGTCTCAAAAAAAAAAAAATCATTTGAAAATCCGAACAATAAAAAAATATAAAGGCATTAAAAAAAGTAGTGACCCGGGTCAGGAAGGGGTATAAATGGCTTGGTCATGAACTGGTTAATGACTGCCAGCTGTTTTTTTCTACAATGCATAATCTTTGTTTGTTGAAACTGTAATATCGCTTTAATTACTTCAGCAACTACAACAAAGTGTTTTAATATTGGGAGCATATAAGGTCACAAACTAACCCAGTTAACATAATGAAATATGTGCGCAACAAAATGACTCTCAAATGAGCAATTAGTCTTTAAATCCTTTAAGTAATAATACTAGTAATGTATGATATTAAGTGCTGTGCTTATATATTTTGATAGAGAACATACCTAATTGCCGGGAACTATTTGCAGCTAATTAAAAACTCTGAACGACTATAATGTTTCTTACTATTCAGTTATGTAAGAAGCCTGATTCTTATTAAACTCCAACTCTCCTCCTGAAAAAAAAGAAAAAAAAGCACTGTTTTTGTTGCAATTTTTTTCACCTAAGCTAAATTACTGTACACAAATGCATAAAAAAATAAAAAATTGTCAAAAACTTCAACAAAATCACACCAAAAACAGAATTAGGCTACGTTCACATTTGCGGTCCGCGCCGCAGCGTCGGGCGCCGCAGCGGCGCCGCATGCGTCATGCGCCCCTATATTTAACATGGGGGCGCATGGACATGCGGTGCACTTGCGTTTTGCGCCGCATGTGTAACTGCGGCGCACGCATCCGGGCGCAGAGGACGCAGCAAGTTGCATTTTTGCTGCATCCAAAATCAATAGAAAAAAAGGACGCATGCGGCGCAAAACGCAGCGTTGTGCATGCGTTTTGCCGCGTTTTTGTTTGCGTTGTGCATTGCGGCGCCGACGCTGCGGCGCACAACGCAAATGTGAACGTAGCCTTAGTGCATACAACCAATCAGATACACGTTGACACATTATAATAACTAAATTCACAATTTATTATTATTTTGTCCACTAACCATAGGTGTGGCAAATAATTAGATGATTGATTAAAGCATACCTAGTATTTTAGGTAACTTTCAGAATTATAATAATTTGAGTGAGCTTGTATGTCTTCTATACACAGTATATAGAGCTGTAAGAAATCCCTTCTGTGATGTATTTTTGAAGAATATATTCAGGTACAGCAGTGGCAAGTAGGGCATTTAAAAGCAGTACTGAGCAGGGGAGCTGTGAATCCAGCACTGGTGAAGAGGAGAAAAAGCAATGAAAATCAGCAGCACCATTTGTCTGTATCTCTGTCTCTCTCCCTCTGCCTGCCCCGTCTTTCCCATTCATTCCCCATAGACCTCAATATATTGCTGTAATCTGATATCACAGTGAGCTGCTTTGTGCTGAGGTCTGATGAGTGAAGAAAAAGCACAATTTTCTGATAATAAATAATATAATGTTTACTTGTACTTTTGATTCATAGAAATATTATTAAAACAAAAGAGGCCATTTATCAGGGCTGATGATAAATGAACCCCCCCCCAAAAAAAAAAAAAAAAAAGTTCTAAATTTCTTTACAACTTTACAATTTTAACTTCTATAGTGGATGTATTTTTCCATTCATACATTTTTCATGTACATACAATACTTAATTCACATGCAATTGTATTAACTCATGGAATTTGCTCCAGAATCGTCACATATTCTGCAGTTTGTGACTGTCTTTTGCTCACACAAAGCCATGTCAATACTTTAATGTAATGTGTAATGCAATATGTGAGTGTTAAAGATAAAAAAAAGTAAGTGATCCCTTTGGAATAATCTGGAGTTTTGAACCACCATCACCAGTTGTACTGTTTAGGCCGGCCTCACACTAGCGAGTTTTACGGACGTATGAGCGCATAAACTACGTCCGTAAAATACGCATTACACACGGCCCAATGATTCTCTATGGCCCAGCTCCTATCTGCCGTATATTACGCATCCGTAATATACGGTCTTGTACGGCCGTAGAAAATCGCAGCATGCTGCGTTTGTCACCATATTGCGCAAAAAAATCGCCAATGAAAGTCTATGGGGGCGAGAAAAATACGGATTCCACACGGACCAGCAGTGTGACTTGCGAGAAATACGCAGCGGTGTTAGTGAAAAGCCGGTAATTCAATTGCCGGCTTTTCATTTCTCCTTCACAAACCCGACATGATATGAGACATGGTTTACATACAGTAAACCATGTCATATCCCTTTTTTTGCATATTCCACACTACTAATGTTAGTAGTGTGTACAGTTAGGTCCATATATATTTGGACAGAGACAACATTTTTCCAATTTTGGTTATAGACATTACCACAATGAATTTTAAACAAAACAATTCAGATGCAGTTGAAGTTCAGACTTTCAGCTTTCATTTGAGGGTATCCACATTAAAATTGGATGAAGAGTTTAGGAGTTTCAACTCCTTAACATGTGCCACCCTGTTTTTAAAGGGACCAAAAGTAATTGGACAGATTCAATAATTTTAAATAAAATGTTCATTTCTAGTACTTGGTTGAAAACCCTCTGTTGGCAATGACTGCCTGAAGTCTTGAACTCATGGACATCACCAGACGCTGTGTTTCCTCCTTTTTGATGCTCTGCCAGGCCTTCACTGCGGTGGTTTTCAGTTGCTGTTTGTTTGTGGGCCTTTCTGTCTGAAGTTTAGTCTATAACAAGTGAAATGCTGCTCAATTGGGTTGAGATCAGGTGACTGACTTAGCCATTCAAGAATATTCCACTTCTTTGATTTAATAAACTCCTGGTTTGCTTTGGCTTTATGTTTTGGGTCATTGTCCATCTGTAGTATGAAACGACGACCAATCAGTTTGGCTGCATTTGGCTGGATCTGAGCACACAGTATGTCTCGGAATACCTCAGAATTCATTCGGCTGCTTCTGTCCTGTGTCACATCATCAATAAACACTAGTGACCCAGTGCCACTGGCAGCCATGCATGCCCAAGCCATCACACTGCCTCCGCCGTGTTTTACAGATGATGTGGTATGCTTTGGGTCATGAGCTGTACCATGCCTTTGCCATACTTTTCTCTTTCCATCATTCTGGTAGAGGTTGATCTTGGTTTCATCTGTCCAAAGAATGTTCTTCCAGAACTGTGCTGGCTTTTTTAGATGTTTTTTAGCAAAGTTCAGTCTAGCCTTTTTATTCTTGATGCTTATGAGTGGCTTGCACCGTGCAGTGAACCCTCTGTATTTACTATCATGCAGTCTTCTCTTTATAGTAGATTTGGATATTGATACGCTGACCTCCTGGAGGGTGTTGTTCACTTGGTTGGCTGTTGTGAATGGATTTCTCCTCACCATGGAGATTATTCTGCGATCATCCACCACTGTTGTCTTCCGTGGGCGCCCAGGTCTTTTTGCATTGATGAGTTCACCAGTGCTTTCTTTCTTTCTCAGGATATACCAAACTGTAGATTTTGCCACTCCTAATATTGTAGCAATTTCTCGGATGGGTTTTTTCTGTTTTCGCAGCTTAAGGATGGCTTGATTCACCTGCAAGGAGAGCTCCTTTGACTGCATGTTTACTTCACAGCAAAACCTTCCAAATGCAAACACCACACCTCAAATCAACTCCAGGCCCTTTATCTGCTTAATTGAGAATGACATAACGAAGGGATTGCCCACACCTGCCCATGAAATAGCCTTGGAGTCAATTGTCCAATTACTTTTGGTCCCTTTAAAAACAGGGTGGCACATGTTAAGGAGTTGAAACTCCTAAACCCTTCATCCGATTTTAATGTGGATTCACTCAAATGAAAGCTGAAAGTCTGAACTTCAACTGCATCTGAATTGTTTTGTTTAAAATTCATTGTGGTAATGTCTGTAACCAAAATTAGAAAAATGTTGTCTCTGTCCAAATATATATGGACCTAACTGTATGTGCAAAATTTGGCAGCTGTAGCTGCTAAAATAAAGGGTTAAATGGCGGAAAAAATTAGCGTGGGCTCCCGCGCAATTTTCTCCGCAAGAGTGGTAAAGCCAGTGACTGAGGGCAGATATTAATAGCCTAGAGAGGGTCCATGGTTATTGCCCCCCCCCTGGCTACAAACATCTGCCCCCAGCCACCCCAGAAAAGGCACATCTGGAAGATGCACCTATTCTGGCACTTGGCCACTCTCTTCCCACTCCCGTGTAGCGGTGGGATATGGGGTAATGAAGGGTTAATTTTACCTTGCTATTGTAAGGTGACATTAAGCCAGATTAATAATGGAGAGGCATCAATTATGACACCTATCCATTATTAATCCAATTGTATGAAAGGGTTAAAAAACACACACACACATTATTAAAAAGTATTTTAATGAAATAAACACACAGGTTGTTTTAATATTTTATTGCTCTCTCAATCCACCTGAAGACCCTCGCTCTGAAAAATAATAAACCAACAATATACATACCTTCAGATGATCTGTCACGTCCCACGAAGTAAATCCATCTGAAGGATTTTACAGCCAGGAGCTGTGCTAAAGCACTCGCTCGTGCCTGTAAACCCCGGGTACTGAATGGAAAGCAGGATGATCTGTACTTACCTTGAGTTGCGGTGATGCGCCCTCTGCTGGATGTCCTCATATGAATTCGAGCGTGGGAACTTTTCCAAGGTCCAATGACCCCAAAGTATAACCTACGTAAAAGGAACCAATGTTCCCAGTATGCGCTCTTATCCATATCCATGTCCATTAGTGCGAACATGCGCCCCTACGCGCGTTTCGCTTATGGCTTCCTTGGGCTTTTATAGCCCTCCATGTGTTGCCATATGGTGGCGCATGTCTCTGACGAACCAGGCACCCCACGTCACATCACATCACGCGCCGATACGGCGGTGGTTCCATGGTGCAACACTTTTTTACTGGTGCACCTATACCGTATTCATATAGCTCTGTATATGATATTACGCTTTGAGTTGCTACTGGACTGTATTTTTGTAATATCTTTAATGTTAATAAAATATAGTGTTTCTTTTTACAATTTTGGTGATTTATATGCTTTAATTTTCATGGTTATCATAGAGATGAACCGTTCAGATGTGATTTCGAACCGACCGATGAACATCCTAGTCTTGCAATGCTTTTGAAGTCTTTTACAGGGCCAGGCATCTCAGTGCATTTCCTTGCTGCATGGTTCATAGGAGATCTTTCTTGGAATGAACAGATTAGTCGGTAAACAAGCTTTGTGTGCCTTTATTTAACCCCTTAACCCCGGGCCATTTTCCATTTTTGCATTTTTGTTTTTTGCTCCCCTTTTTCCCAGAGCCATAACTTTTTTATTTTTCGGTCAATATGGCCATGTGAGGGATTATTTCTTGCAGGACAAGTTGTACCTTTGAACAACACCATTGTTTTGAACATATTGTGTACTGGAAAACAGGAAAAAAATTCCAAGTGCGGTGAAATTGTCAAAAATAGTCCAACTCCACAGTTGTTTTTTGTTTGTTTTTTACCATATTCACTAAATGCTAAAACTGACCTGCCATTATGATTCTCCAGCTCATGATGAGTTCATAGACAGCAAACATGTCTAGGTTGTTTTTTACTTAAGCGGTGAAAAAAAAATCCAAACTTTTTTTAAAAAATGGCGCATGTTCCGAAACCTGAAGCGTCTCCATTTTTTGTGATTTGGGGCTGGGTGAGGGCTTATTTTTTTGCATGCCGAGCTTATGATTTCATTGACACCATTTTAGTTTAGATACGTTCTTTTGATCGCCCGTTATTGCATTTTATTGCAATGTAGTGGAGACCAAAAAAAGTAATTCTGGCGTTTTGATTTTTTTTCTCATTACGCCATTAAGCGATCAGGTTAAATTTTTTTATATTGATAGGTCAGGCGATTCTGAATGCGGCGATACCAAATATGTATATACTTTTTTTTGTTTGTTTTATTTTGAATGGGGCGAAGGTGGGTGATTTGAACTTTTATATTTTTTTATTTTTTTTATATTTCCAAAAAACATTTTTTTTTTTACTTTTTGCATGCTTCCATAGACTCCATGGGAGAGTAGAAGCTGCACTACTTTGATCGGCTCTGCTACATATAGGCGATGATCAAATTGCCTGTATGTAGCAGAAATGCTCATTTGCTATCTGCAGTCTGGCTATGACAACCATAGAGGTCTGCTGGAGAGCTCTGGTTGTCATGCCAGCCCATCAGTGACCCACGATCACGTGACAGGGTCACCGATTGGCGGGATTTCTGGAATGCTTCCCCAAAGTGCGAGTTAAATGAAGCTCTCAGAGATTGACAGTGGCATTTAACGGGTTAACAGCTGCAGGTGGATCGCAATTCCCCCCATGGCTGTTAGAGGCACATGTAAGCAGTTCAAAACAGCTGACATGTGCTGGGAAAGATGTGGACTCAGAGCCGGAGTCCACATCAAAGGGAAGGAGTCTGACATGGGCGTATTGTTGTGTCCAACATCGGAAAGGGTTTACGGGCAAACCACTTGTGAAACCACAATTCCATTCTCATCTCTATAAGCAGTTTTTTTTCCAATTAGCTGTTGGAGAAGTTATTAAGACAGAGAGATTCACTTACTTCATGCACAATATATGTTAGCTCAAGGTACTCATCAAAAGACATGAGCAGTACAACTGTGTATGATTAGGTTATTTTAGTGGTGTTTATTTATTATTTTGACTTAAAAGGGTTTTACACTACTAGGACAACTACTTCTTGAACTAAATGTATGGCCCCGATAAAATAAAATATCTATACTCACCTCCCGTGATGGCGCTGTTCCCATGGTGTCAGCACTCACTCTCCCCAGGGCTCTCATACGGTGTTTTGACATATGACCCCGGAGCCCAATCCTTGCTGGTGTCATTGTCCCCACCTACCTACAGATTAAACATAAAGAGGAAGCCAGGGATCAGCTGCAGCCCAGACCTTATGTTCAATCCATACACAGACGGGGACAGTGATGCCAACGCTGATTGGCTGCCGAGGTCACGTGTCACAACACCGCACTAGAGCCTTGGGGAGAGTGAATGTCGACATCACGGGAACGGTGTCGGCAAGGGAGGTGAGTATAGGTTTTTTATTTTATTGAGGCCAAACATTTAGTTCAAGAAGGGGTGTTCCTCGTAGTGGACAACCCCTTTCAATAACAATGAAACAACAGTTTATTAGTCATCGATGCAGAAATTCATGCGATGCCAAAAGGTTCACTTACTTTTTTTGCAACTGTATACACATATATTCACACTGTTTAACTCAAAAAACATAGATTAGGATTTGCTACCTGCTTGTAACGTAAGATCTGTCTACCTTGTTGCTAAGCAGTAGTTCATGGAGGTTAATTAGAGTAAGATTGCTCACAATACCCATGGGATATCGTAGGTTACATTGTTAAATAATAGTGGATAACCGCTGCATGATTCTGTATAGTAACATGCCAACACAGCAGTGATCTAAGATAAGCTAAAAATGCTTACAGTTATTCCATTATAGCCACACTATAATGGAAATCGTGTTTTCCCACAGCGCATTCAAGCGATCTTTGTAAATTAAATGTCACAATGTCTTTAGAATTTCCATCATTAATTGAATATATTTTTTAACAAATCTCAAAATAAAGCGTGAACATAAACATTGTAGATGAGGTTAGTTTATATTATAATGATAAAAAAACCTAAAAAGTTAAAAACAGACCCCAGCTAAACACTAAACGCGAGCTGCGGACCCCAGGGCTGTATCAGAGTAGTAATTTATTTTCACCTAAAAGAAATTGGCCGGGATTCAAAAAAGCGTCTGTTTATTTTCCAAAAACAGAGCCATGCTTGTCAGTGTAGCAGCCCAGAAGCAGTTGGTTGAATGCCCCGCGGGCAGCACGATACCCGTCACAGCCCATAGACATAAGTGGCACTTCCGAAAAATAAACCGACTTCACACAGGTTCATACACGCTTAAACCAATCTATAAATGAATGTGTTTCCCGTTGGACTGAAAACTACAAAGTTTCTGCTGTGTTGGGAAAAGACAATTTAAATATGTGGCCTACATTACCATATGCAGCAGCACATTTTATCTTACATTAAAGCATATTTCCAGGAATCACAGATAAAAAAGCAGAATATCAAGTGCACATATCAAAGATTGCTTTCCACAATATATATATATATATATATATATATATATATATATATATATATATGTCTATGAAATGAATAGTTTATGTATATATATATACACTCACCGGCCACTTTATTAGGTACACCTGTCCAACTTCTTCTTAACACTTAATTTCTAATCAGCCAATCACATGGTGGCAACTCAGTGCATTTAGGCATGTAGACATGGTCAAGACAATCTCCTGCAGTTCAAACCGAGCATCAGTATGGGGAAGAAAGGTGATTTGAGTGCCTTTGAACGTGGCATGGTTGTTGGTGCCAGAAGGGCTGGTCTGAGTATTTCAGAAACTGCTGATCTACTGGGATTTTCACGCACAACCATCTCTAGGGTTTACAGAGAATGGTCCGAAAAAGAAAAAAAATCCAGTGAGCGGCAGTTCTGTGGGCGGAAATGCCTTGTTGATGCCAGAGGTCAGAGGAGAATGGGCAGACTGGTTCGAGCTGATAGAAAGGCAACAGTGACTCAAATCGCCACCCATTACAACCAAGGTAGGCCTAAGAGCATCTCTGAATGCACAGTGCGTCGAACTTTGAGGCAGATGGGCTACAGCAGCAGAAGACCACACCGGGTACCACTCCTTTCAGCTAAGAACAGGAAACTGAGGCTACAATTTGTACAAGCTCATCGAAATTGGACAGTAGAAGATTGGAAAAACGTTGCTTGGTCTGATGAGTCTCGATTTCTGCTGCGACATTCGGATGGTAGGGTCAGAATTTGGCGTAAACAACATGAAAGCATGGATCCATCCTGCCTTGTATGGAGCATCTTTGGGATGTGCAGCCGACAAATCTGCGGCAACTGTGTGATGCCATCATGTCAATATGGACCAAAATCTCTGAGGAATGCTTCCAGCACCTTGTTGAATCTATGCCACGAAGAATTGAGGCAGTTCTGAAGGCAAAAGGGGGTCCAACCCGTTACTAGCATGGTGTACCTAATAAAGTGGCCGGTGAGTGTATATATATATATATATATATATATATATATATGCATACACATGCATACTGTCACACAGTCACGATACATGCAGCTGCGGCACAGGGTTCCCGATGCTGCTATTTGGTAGGCACTATAGCTATTCGGATAAGGAGGGAGCCGAAGCTATTCACTAATCCCTAATATTTTCCCATCATACAATACCATCAGAGAGGCACCTCATTGGCTCCTAATTTATTCTGCAGCAAGATAATGATCCTGAACATACAGCCAATGTTATTAAGAACTGTCTTTCAGAGTAAAGAACAAGGAATCATGGAAGTGGTGTCACAGTCCCCAAAAAGCTCTGATCACAACATCATTGGGTCTGTCTGGGATTTCATAAAGAGAGAAGGATTTGTTCAAACCTAAATCTGAAGATCTGTGGTTAGTTCTCCAAGATGTTTGGAACAACCTCCCTGCTGAGTTCCTTAAAAAAAAATTGTGTGCTACTCTGCCTAGAAGAATTGATGCTTTATTGAAGGCAAAGTGTGGTCGCATCAAATATTGATTTGATGTAGATTTCTTTTTAGTTACCGTATATACTCGAGTATAAGCCGAGATTTTCAGCCCAAATTTTTGGGCTGAAAGTGCCCCTCTCGGCTTATACTCGAGTCACGGTCGGCGGTGGGGTCGGCGGGTGAGGGGGAGAGAGCGTGTCGCATACTCACCTAGTCCCGGCGCTCCTGGCGCTCCCGCTGCCCATCCCACGGTCTTCGGTGCCGCAGCTCGTCCCCTGTTCAGCGGTCACATGGTACCGCTCATTAGAGAAATGAATATGGACTCCACTCCCATAGGGGTGGAGCCGCAAATTCATTCCTCTAATCAGCGGTAACGGTGACCGCTGACAGAGGAAGAGGCTGCGGCACCCGTAGACCATCTGTCCGGGATAAGGAGCCAGGGATGCCTGGAGCAGGTAAGTATCTCATAGTTACCTGTCCGCATTCCACACGCCGGGCGCCGCTCTGTCTTCGCGTCCTCTTGTTCTGACTGTGCAGGTCAGAGGGCGCGATGACGTACTAGTGTGCGCGCCGCCCTCTGCCTGAACAGTCAGTGCAGAGAGACGCCGGGACGGGACGCTGAGGAGCTGCAAGCAAGAGAGGTTAGTATGTGTTTTTTTTTTTATTGCAGCAGCAGCATTGTATATAGCACAGATTTATGTGGAGTATCTATGGGGCAACGGTGCAGAGCATTATATATATGGCACAGCTTTATGTGGAGCATCTATGGGGCCATAATCAAAGGTGCAGAGCATTATATATGGCACAGCTATCTATGGGGCCATAATCAAAGGTGCAGGGCATTGTATATGGCACAGCTATCTATGGGGCCATAATCAAAGGTGCAGAGCATTGTATATGGCACAGCTATCTATGGGGCCATAATCAAAGGTGCAGAGCATTGTATATGGCACAGCTATCTATGGGGCCATAATCAAAGGTGCAGAGCATTGTATATGGCACAGCTTTCTATGGAGCATCTATGGGGCCATAATCAAAGGTGCAGAGTAGGGTTGAGCGAAACGGGTCGATCATTTTCAAAAGTCGCCGACTTTTGGCTAAGTCGGCGTCTCATGAAACCCGATCCGACCCCTGTGCTTGTCGGCCATGCGGTACGCGACTTTCGCGCCAAAGTCGCGTTTCAATGACGCGAAAAGCGCCATTTCTCAGCCAATGAAGGTGAACGCAGAGTGTGGGCAGCGTGATGACATAGATCCTGGTCCCCACCATCTTAGAGAAGGGCATTGCAGTGATTGGCTTGCTGTCTGCGGCGTCACAGGGGCTATAAAGGGGCGTTCCCGCCGACCGCCATCTTACTGCTGCTGATCTGAGCTTAGGGACAGGTTGCTGCCGCTTCATCAGAAGCAGGGAGAGCGTTAGGCAGGGTCCACTAACCACCAAACCGCTTGTGCTGCAGCGATTTCCACTGTCCAACACCACCTTCGGTGTGCAGGGACTGTGGAAGCTATTTTTTTTTTTTTTTCCCCTCAGCGCTGTAGCTCATTGGGCTGCCCTAGAAGGCTCCGTGATAGCTGTATTGCTGTGTGTACGCCACTGTGGAAACCAACTGCTTTTTTCAAAGCACATATCCTCTTGTTCCTTCCTTTCTGCACAGCTATCTTTTCTGTTTGTCCACACTTTTTATTTAATTTGTGCATCAGTCCACTCCTATTGCTGCCTGCCATACCTGGCTTACATTACTGCAGGGAGATAGTAATTGTAGGACAGTTTTTTTTTTTTTTTTGTTTTTTTTTTGTGGGAGATTAAGATTGGCATTTCTGCTACAGTGCCATCCCTGTGTGTGCCATCTCTCACTGAGTGGGCCATAGAAAGCCTATTTATTTTTTCCGTGATTTGTGTTCTAAAATCTACCTCAACACAAAAACACTACATCAATCAGTGGGAGAAAAATATTGGCCTCAGTCAGGGCTTGTGTGCCACTGCTGTGTGTGCTATCTCTCATTCAGTGGGCTATAGCAAGCCTATTTTTTTTTTTTTTTTTTTTTTAATATTATTTGGTTTCTAATTCTCCCTGAAAAAAAAAAAAAAACCTAAAAAAACAGTGGGAGAATAATATTGCCCTTTCAGCTTGTGTGCCAGTCTTGACTCCTGGGTGTGCCACCTCTCTCCCTCTCATTCAGTGGGCCATAGAAAGCCTATTTATTTTTTTTTTTTAATATTATTGGGTTTCTAAAGTCTCCCTGAAAAAACAAAAAATACATAAAAAAACAGTGGGAGAGTAATATTGCCCTTTCAGCTTGTGTGCCAGTCTTGACTCCTGGGTGTGCCACCTCTCTCCCTCTCATTCAGTGGGCCATAGAAAGCCTATTTATTTTTTTTTTTAAATATTATTGGGTTTCTAAAGTCTCCCTGAAAAAACAAAAAATACATAAAAAAACAGTGGGAGAGTAATATTGCCCTTTCAGCTTGTGTGCCAGTCTTGACTCCTGGGTGTGCCACCTCTCTCCCTTTCATTCAGTGGGCCATAGAAAGCCTATTTATTTATTTTTTTTAATATTATTTGGTTTCTAATTCTCCCTGAAAAAAAAAAAAAAAACCTAAAAAAACAGTGGGAGAATAATATTGCCCTTTCAGCTTGTGTGCCAGTCTTGACTCCTGGGTGTGCCACCTCTCTCCCTCTCATTCAGTGGGCCATAGAAAGCCTATTTATTTTTTTTTTTAAATATTATTGGGTTTCTAAAGTCTCCCTGAAAAAACAAAAAATACATAAAAAAACAGTGGGAGAGTAATATTGCCCTTTCAGCTTGTGTGCCAGTCTTGACTCCTGGGTGTGCCACCTCTCTCCCTTTCATTCAGTGGGCCATAGAAAGCCTATTTATTTTTTTTTTTTAATATTATTTGGTTTCTAATTCTCCCTGAAAAAAAAAAAAAAAACCTAAAAAAACAGTGGGAGAATAATATTGCCCTTTCAGCTTGTGTGCCAGTCTTGACTCCTGGGTGTGCCACCTCTCTCCCTCTCATTCAGTGGGCCATAGAAAGCCTATTTATTTTTTTTTTTTAAATATTATTGGGTTTCTAAAGTCTCCCTGAAAAAACAAAAAATACATAAAAAAACAGTGGGAGAGTAATATTGCCCTTTCAGCTTGTGTGCCAGTCTTGACTCCTGGGTGTGCCACCTCTCTCCCTTTCATTCAGTGGGCCATAGAAAGCCTATTTATTTTTTTTTTTTAATATTATTTGGTTTCTAATTCTCCCTGAAAAAAAAAAAAAAAACCTAAAAAAACAGTGGGAGAATAATATTGCCCTTTCAGCTTGTGTGCCAGTCTTGACTCCTGGGTGTGCCACCTCTCTCCCTCTCATTCAGTGGGCCATAGAAAGCCTATTTATTTTTTTTTTTAAATATTATTGGGTTTCTAAAGTCTCCCTGAAAAAACAAAAAATACATAAAAAAACAGTGGGAGAGTAATATTGCCCTTTCAGCTTGTGTGCCAGTCTTGACTCCTGGGTGTGCCACCTCTCTCCCTTTCATTCAGTGGGCCATAGAAAGCCTATTTATTTTTTCCGTGATTTGTGTTCTAAAATCTACCTCAACACAAAAACACTACATCAATCAGTGGGAGAAAAATATTGGCCTCAGTCAGGGCTTGTGTGCCACTGCTGTGTGTGCTATCTCTCATTCAGTGGGCTATAGCAAGCCTATTTTTTTTTTTTTTTTTTTTTTTTAATATTATTTGGTTTCTAAAGTCTCCCTGAAAAAAAAAAAAAACCTAAAAAAACAGTGGGAGAGTAATATTGCCCTTTCAGCTTGTGTGCCAGTCTTGACTCCTGGGTGTGCCACCTCTCTCCCTCTCATTCAGTGGGCCATAGAAAGCCTATTTATTTTTTTTTTTAAATATTATTGGGTTTCTAAAGTCTCCCTGAAAAAACAAAAAATACATAAAAAAACAGTGGGAGAGTAATATTGCCCTTTCAGCTTGTGTGCCAGTCTTGACTCCTGGGTGTGCCACCTCTCTCCCTTTCATTCAGTGGGCCATAGAAAGCCTATTTATTTTTTTTTTTTAATATTATTGGGTTTCTAATTCTCCCTGAAAAAAAAAAAAAAAAACCTAAAAAAACAGTGGGAGAGTAATATTGCCCTTTCAGCTTGTGTGCCAGTCTTGACTCCTGGGTGTGCCACCTCTGTCCCTCTCATTCAGTGGGCCATAGAAAGCCTTGTTTTTTTTTTTTTTTTTAATATTATTTGGTTTCTAAAGTCTCCCTGAAAATAAAAAAAAAATACATAAAAAAACAGTGGGAGAGTAATATTGCCATTTCAGCTTGTGTGCCAGTCTTGACTCCTGGGTGTGCCACCTCTGTCCCTCTCATTCAGTGGGCCATAGAAAGCCTTGTTTTTTTGTTTTTTTTTTAATATTATTTGGTTTCTAAAGTCTCCCTGAAAATAAAAAAAAAAAAAACATAAAAAAACAGTGGGAGAGTAATATTGCCCTTTCAGCTTGTGTGCCAGTCTTGACTCCTGGGTGTGCCACCTCTGTCCCTCTCATTCAGTGGGCCATAGAAAGCCTTGTTTTTTTTTTTTTTTTTAATATTATTTGGTTTCTAAAGTCTCCCTGAAAATAAAAAAAAAATACATAAAAAAACAGTGGGAGAGTAATATTGCCATTTCAGCTTGTGTGCCAGTCTTGACTCCTGGGTGTGCCACCTCTGTCCCTCTCATTCAGTGGGCCATAGAAAGCCTTGTTTTTTTGTTTTTTTTTTAATATTATTTGGTTTCTAAAGTCTCCCTGAAAATAAAAAAAAAATACATAAAAAAACAGTGGGAGAGTAATATTGCCATTTCAGCTTGTGTGCCAGTCTTGACTCCTGGGTGTGCCACCTCTCTCTCTAATTGTGGGCCATAGAAAGCCTTTTTATTTTTTTCCTTCATTTGTGTTTTAAAATCAACCTCAACACAAAAACACTACATCAATCAGTGGGAGAAAAATATTGGCCTCAGTCAGGGCTTGTGTGCCACTCCTGTGCGTGCCATCTCTCATTCAGTGGGCCATAGAAAGCCTTGTTTTTTTGTTTTTTTTTAAATATTATTTGGTTTCTAAAGTCTCACAGAGAAAAAAAAAAAAAAAAATTAGGTGGGAGATTAATATTGACATTAGTGCTTGAGTGACAGTCCTGCGTGTGTGTCATCTCTGTGATTTGGTGTCACAGAAAACAGAGTGTGTAACATTGTGCCTGATTTTCCTTGTGGTCTCACCAACCTGTTAAGGGATATTGAAATCATACTGAAGTTATAGCTCACCGTGTAAGTTGTTTGACAGCAACAAATAAAGTTAGTTTGGTTACGATTTTTAAACAATGAGGAAGTCTGGTGCAAGAGGTCGTCGTGGGCGTTCATTGTCAGCTGGTAATGATGGTAGTGGTAGTGGAGCATCAGGTGGTCGTGGGGATAAAAATATTCCACCTAAGTCTGGAGCTGTGGAGCCAGTTTCGTCGTCAGGCTACACAAGGCCTCGAACGCTCTCTTTTCTGGGAGTAGGAAAACCGCTTTTAAAGGCTGAGCAGCAACAGCAAGTTTTGGCTTACATTGCAGACTCAGCCTCTAGCTCTTTTGCCTCCTCTTCCGAAACTGGTAAATGTAAAAGCAGCGCGTCGCTTGTGGATGTTCACGGTCAGGGACAAGTCGCTTCCTTGTCCTCCTCAGCAAAAACTACAACAAGAGAGAAGGATGCAGCAGGCGACACAACGGGTCACTCCATGGAGCTCTTTACACATACCGTCCCTGGCTTAGAAAGTGAAACATTTAACAGGCCATGCCCATTACAAGTAGATTCTGACATGGAGTGCACTGATGCACAGCCACAGCCAGAGTACTATGCTGCTCCTTTGACTCAGACCACCACATTGCCCTCTCAGGGTACAGATCCACAATCAGACCCTGATGAGACTATGTTGCCCCGCCACGAACGCTATACCACCGACCGACACAGTGACACAGACGAAGTTGCACACGAGCTCGAAGAGGAGGTAATAGATGACCCAGTTATTGACCCCGATTGGCAGCCATTGGGGGAACAGGGTGCAGGCGGCAGTAGTTCAGAAGCGGAGGTGGAGGAGGGGCCGCAGCAGGCATCAACATCGCAACAGGTTCCATCTGCCGGGCCCGTATCTGGCCCAAAACGCGTGTCAAAGCCAAAACCTGTTGGAGGACAGCGTGGCCATCCGGTTAAAGCTCAGTCTGCAATCCCTGAAAAGGGATCCGAGTCTAGGAAGAGTGCAGTCTGGCATTTTTTTAAACAACATCCAACTGATCAGCGCAAAGTCATCTGTCAAAAATGTTCAACTAGCTTAAGCAGAGGTCAGAATCTGAAAAGTCTAAATACTAGTTGCATGCATAGACACTTAACCACCATGCATTTTCAAGCCTGGACTAACTACCAAACGTCCCTTAAGGTTGTAGCACCCTCGGCCAATGAAGCTAGTCAGCAACGCAACATCCCTTCCGTCACTGTAAGGCCACCATTTTCCGCACCACCGGCAGTATCTGTGCAGGTTTCTTTGCCAGCCAAAAGCAGTCAGGGTCAGGGAATCACCAGTTTAGTAGGAGGAAATATTGCATCTAGGGCACCGGCGGAAACAATACCGTCTCCAACCGTCTCTCAGTCTGCCATGTACACCGGCACACCCGAAAGTTCCACGATCTCCTGCTCTCCAGTCCAGCTCACCCTACATGAGACTCTGGTTAGAAAAAGGAAGTACTTATCCTCGCATCCGCGTACACAGGGTTTTAACGCCCACATAGCTAGACTAATCTCGTTAGAGATGATGCCCTACCGTTTAGTTGAAAGCGAAGCTTTTAAAGCCCTGATGGAGTACGCTGAACCACGATACGAGCTACCTAGTCGACACTTTTTTTCCAGAAAAGCCATCCCAGCCCTGCACCAGCATGTTAAACAGCGCATCGTCCATGCACTTAGGCAATCTGTGAGTACAAAGGTGCACCTGACTACAGATGCATGGACCAGTAGGCATGGCCAGGGACGTTATGTGTCCATCACGGCACACTGGGTGAATGTGGTGGATGCAGGGTCCACAGGCGACATCAATTTAGGGACAGTTGTGCCTAGCCCACGGTCTAGGAAACAGTTGGCTGTAGGCGTTCGCACCCCCTCCTCCTCCTCCTCGTCCTCCTGCAGAAGCTACAGCTCTTCCACAGAACGCAGTCGGCCAACCACTCCATCGGCAGATGACACTGTTGCACACCAGTTGTCCCATTATGGGCCAGCTACTGCCAAGCGTCAGCAGGCTGTATTGGCTATGAAGTGTTTGGGCGACAACAGACACACCGCGGAAGTTCTGTCCGAGTTCTTGCAACAAGAAACGCAGTCGTGGCTGGGCACAGTAGATCTTGAGGCAGGCAAGGTAGTGAGTGATAACGGAAGGAATTTCATGGCTGCCATCTCCCTTTCCCAACTGAAACACATTCCTTGCCTGGCTCACACCTTAAACCTGGTGGTGCAGTGCTTATTGAAAACTTATCCTGGGTTCTCCGACCTGCTCCTCAAAGTGCGTGCACTTTGCTCACATATCCGACGTTCGCCTGTACACGCCAGCCGTATGCAGACCTATCAGCGGTCTTTGAACCTTCCCCAGCATCGCCTAATCATAGACGTTGCAACAAGGTGGAACTCAACACTGCACATGCTTCAGAGACTGTGCGAACAGAGGCGTGCTGTTATTTATTTGTGGGAGGATACACGGGCAGGCAGTAGGATGGCAGACATGGAGTTGTCAGGTGTGCAGTGGTCGAAGATACAAGACATGTGTCAAGTCCTTCAGTGTTTTGAGGAATGCACACGGCTGGTTAGTGCAGACAACGCCGTAATAAGCATGAGCATCCCCCTAATGCGTCTGCTGATGCAAAGTTTGACGCACATAAAGGAGCAGGCGTCTGCACCAGAGGAAGAGGGAAGCCTTGATGACAGTCAGCCATTGTCTGGTCAGGGCAGTGTACAGGACGAGGTAGCGGGCGAAGAGGAGGTGGAGGACGAGGAGGATGATGGGGATGAGTATATTTTTAATGCGGAAACTTTCACGGGGGCACAGGAAATTGGTTGCGTGTCACGGCCGGGTTCTGGTTTTTTGAGGGACACAAGTGACGTAGATTTGCCTGCAACTGCCCCTCAACCAATCACAACCGGAGATTTGACAACTGGAACTTTGGCCCACATGGCGGATTATGCCTTACGTATCCTAAAAAGGGACACACGCATTACGAAAATGATGAACGATGACGATTACTGGTTGGCCTGCCTCCTTGATCCACGCTATAAAGGCAAATTGCAAAATATTATGCCACATGAGAACTTGGAACTAATATTAGCAACCAAACAATCAACTCTTGTTGACCGTTTGCTTCAGGCATTCCCAGCACACAGCGCACGTGATCGTTCTCACACAAGCTCCAGGGGGCAGCAGACTAGGAGTGTTAGGGGTGCACACATCAGAAGTGGCGTTGGACAGAGGGGTTTTCTGACCAGGTTGTGGAGTGATTTTGCTATGACCGCAGACAGGACAGGTACTGCTGCATCAATTGAAAGTGACAGGAGACAACATTTGTCCAGTATGGTTACTAACTATTTTTCATCCCTTATCGATGTTCTCCCTCAACCGTCATTCCCATTTGATTACTGGGCCTCCAAATTAGACACCTGGCCAGAATTGGCAGAATATGCATTGCAGGAGCTTGCTTGCCCGGCAGCAAGTGTCCTATCAGAAAGAGTATTCAGTGCTGCAGGTTCAATATTAACCGAAAAAAGGACTCGTCTGGCTACCCAAAATGTTGACGATCTAACATTCATTAAAATGAACCACAACTGGATTTCGAAATCTTTTGCCCCACCTTGCCCGGCCGACACCTAGCTTTCCTATGAAAAGCTCTTGCCTGTGAATTACTTTTCTAATGTCTAATTTGCTGCAGCTGATTGTACAGCATACGACATGTTTACACCTCCCTAAATGGCAAAACTCCCCACACGGGGCCGTGGTATCGCGACTTGGCGCAAGCACCCGTGAGACTGCTGTTTGTCTGAAGAGGTGGGTGTGCTCGCTTTTGGTTGACGGCATTGCTACTGGGTCCCTCATAGTACAATGTAGTGTCTCTGGCGGTGGTGGTGCGCACCCAACGTCAGACACACCGTTGTAACATGAGGGGCCCTGGGGCGGTCCCGCCGGCCTCAAGAGAGTTCCCCCCTACCCCAGCTCAAAATGTGCTCTACCACGTGCAAAATTATGTCGCACAGCTCCACCAATCTTTAGTCTATTCGCTGACATCATTCAATGTCTGGCACTGACAATACAAATTTGTAGACATCTATGATGCAACTTAAAGTAGTCTGTGTCTGTGTCCTATATTGGCACCATTAAATAGTTACTGCCAAATTACTATGTCAGAAACTCAGTAGATGAGCCCACCCCTGTACCTAAGTATGCCACCTTTTTTTTTTGTTTTGGTTGTTTTGCGAGACATTAACATCTATTTATATTTTGGGAGTACTGGGACAGACACTCCTTGCACTACTCCTCCACTCACCACCAAGCTGCCTGTGTATCCATGTAACCGCTGTAAAACTGCCATGAGCCTATTGTTTGTTATTTTAGGCCTTTGATAGCCTGTCTGCGGTCCCTACTTTAAATACTCCTCCACTGACCACCAAGCTGCCTGCCCGTGTATCCATGTAACCGCTGTGAAACTGCCATGAGCCTATTGTTTGTTATGTTAGGCCTTTGATAGCCTGTCTGCGGTCCCTACTTTAAATACTCCTCCACTGACCAGACCACTGCTGCCCGTGTACCCCTGGAACCAATTATAAAGTGCCTACAGCCAGCCCATTTTCTTATGTTAGGCCTTTGAAGCCTGTCTGCGGTCCCTACTTTAAATACTCCTCCACTCACCACCACCAAGCTGCCTGCCCGTGTATCCATGTAACCGCTGTGAAACTGCCATGAGCCTATTGTTTGTTATTTTAGGCCTTTGATAGCCTGTCTGCGGTCCCTACTTTAAATACTCCTCCACTCACCACCAAGCTGCCTGTGTATCCATGTAACCGCTGTAAAACTGCCATGAGCCTATTGTTTGTTATTTTAGGCCTTTGATAGCCTGTCTGCGGTCCCTACTTTAAATACTCCTCCACTGACCAGACCACTGCTGCCCGTGTACCCCTGGAACCAATTATAAAGTGCCTACAGCCAGCCCATTTTCTTATGTTAGGCCTTTGAAGCCTGTCTGCGGTCCCTACTTTAAATACTCCTCCACTCACCACCACCAAGCTGCCTGCCCGTGTATCCATGTAACCGCTGTGAAACTGCCATGAGCCTATTGTTTGTTATTTTAGGCCTTTGATAGCCTGTCTGCGGTCCCTACTTTAAATACTCCTCCACTCACCACCAAGCTGCCTGTGTATCCATGTAACCGCTGTAAAACTGCCATGAGCCTATTGTTTGTTATTTTAGGCCTTTGATAGCCTGTCTGCGGTCCCTACTTTAAATACTCCTCCACTGACCACCAAGCTGCCTGCCCGTGTATCCATGTAACCGCTGTGAAACTGCCATGAGCCTATTGTTTGTTATGTTAGGCCTTTGATAGCCTGTCTGCGGTCCCTACTTTAAATACTCCTCCACTGACCAGACCACTGCTGCCCGTGTACCCCTGGAACCAATTATAAAGTGCCTACAGCCAGCCCATTTTCTTATGTTAGGCCTTTGAAGCCTGTCTGCGGTCCCTACTTTAAATACTCCTCCACTGACCAGACCACTGCTGCCCGTGTACCCCTGGAACCAATTATAAAGTGCCTACAGCCAGCCCATTTTCTTATGTTAGGCCTTTGAAGCCTGTCTGCGGTCCCTACTTTAAATACTCCTCCACTGACCAGACCACTGCTGCCCGTGTACCCCTGGAACCAATTATAAAGTGCCTACAGCCAGCCCATTTTCTTATGTTAGGCCTTTGAAGCCTGTCTGCGGTCCCTACTTTAAATACTCCTCCACTCACCACCACCAAGCTGCCTGCCCGTGTATCCATGTAACCGCTGTGAAACTGCCATGAGCCTATTGTTTGTTATTTTAGGCCTTTGATAGCCTGTCTGCGGTCCCTACTTTAAATACTCCTCCACTCACCACCAAGCTGCCTGTGTATCCATGTAACCGCTGTAAAACTGCCATGAGCCTATTGTTTGTTATTTTAGGCCTTTGATAGCCTGTCTGCGGTCCCTACTTTAAATACTCCTCCACTGACCACCAAGCTGCCTGCCCGTGTATCCATGTAACCGCTGTGAAACTGCCATGAGCCTATTGTTTGTTATGTTAGGCCTTTGATAGCCTGTCTGCGGTCCCTACTTTAAATACTCCTCCACTGACCAGACCACTGCTGCCCGTGTACCCCTGGAACCAATTATAAAGTGCCTACAGCCAGCCCATTTTCTTATGTTAGGCCTTTGAAGCCTGTCTGCGGTCCCTACTTTAAATACTCCTCCACTGACCAGACCACTGCTGCCCGTGTACCCCTGGAACCAATTATAAAGTGCCTACAGCCAGCCCATTTTCTTATGTTAGGCCTTTGAAGCCTGTCTGCGGTCCCTACTTTAAATACTCCTCCACTGACCAGACCACTGCTGCCCGTGTACCCCTGGAACCAATTATAAAGTGCCTACAGCCAGCCCATTTTCTTATGTTAGGCCTTTGAAGCCTGTCTGCGGTCCCTACTTTAAATACTCCTCCACTCACCACCACCAAGCTGCCTGCCCGTGTATCCATGTAACCGCTGTGAAACTGCCATGAGCCTATTGTTTGTTATTTTAGGCCTTTGATAGCCTGTCTGCGGCCCCTACTTGCAATACTCCTCCACTGACCACAATGCTGCCTGGAGTGCCTGCCTGTGTATCCATGTAACCGATGTAAAACTGCCATGACTGCCTACTGTTTGTTATTTTAGGCCTTTGATAGCCTGTCTGCAGCCCCTACTTGCAATACTCCTCCACTGACCACACCAATGCTGCCCGTGTACCCCTGGAACCTATTTAAAAGTTCATAGAGCCTAGTTATATATTTTATTTACTATTAATAAGGCCATGATGGACTACGCTGTACCACGCTACAAGCTAACCAGTCGACACTTCTTTTGCGAGAAAAGCCATCCCAACCCTCCACCAGCATGTAGAAGACCGCATTGTCCATGCACTCTGGCAATCTGTGAGTACAAAGGTGCACCTGACAACAGACGCATGGACCTGTAGGCATGGCCACGGAAGATTACGTGTCCATTACGGCGCAATGGGTTAATGTGGTGGATGCATGGTCCACAGGGGACAGCCTACTAAGTCTGTCTGCAGTCCCTAATTCAAATTGTCCTCCACTGTCTAAATCGGAACTTCCACCTTCTGGCTTTCGGCCTATAGTATCAGAAATTAAACTGCATTTGGCCTTCAACTTTGGTTAGGGCCTACTAACGGCTTCTGCCCCTCCCTGGTGTTGTCCTCAACTAAATAAAGCTGAGCTTCAACCTTCCGGCTCTCATTATGTGGTTTTAAAAAAAAAAAATGGTGGTTAGGGCCTACTAACGGCTTCTGCCCCTCCCTGGTGTTGTCCTCAACTAAATAAAGCTGAGCTTCAACCTTCCGGCTCTCATTAAGTGGTTTTAAAACAAAAATGGTGGTTAGGGCCTACTAACGGCTTCTGCCCCTCCCTGGTGTTGTCCTCAACTAAATAAAGCTGAGCTTCAACCTTCCGGCTCTCATTATGTGGTTTTAAAAAAAAAAATGGTGGTTAGGGCCTACTAACGGCTTCTGCCCCTCCCTGGTGTTGTCCTCAACTAAATAAAGCTGAGCTTCAACCTTCCGGCTCTCATTAAGTGGTTTTAAAACAAAAATGGTGGTTAGGGCCTACTAACGGCTTCTGCCCCTCCCTGGTGTTGTCCTCAACTAAATAAAGCTGAGCTTCAACCTTCCGGCTCTCATTAAGTGGTTTTAAAACAAAAATGGTGGTTAGGGCCTACTAACGGCTTCTGCCCCTCCCTGGTGTTGTCCTCAACTAAATAAAGCTGAGCTTCAACCTTCCGGCTCTCATTATGTGGTTTTAAAAAAAAAAATGGTGGTTAGGGCCTACTAACGGCTTCTGCCCCTCCCTGGTGTTGTCCTCAACTAAATAAAGCTGAGCTTCAACCTTCCGGCTCTCATTAAGTGGTTTTAAAACAAAAATGGTGGTTAGGGCCTACTAACGGCTTCTGCCCCTCCCTGGTGTTGTCCTCAACTAAATAAAGCTGAGCTTCAACCTTCCGGCTCTCATTATGTGGTTTTAAAAAAAAAAATGGTGGTTAGGGCCTACTAACGGCTTCTGCCCCTCCCTGGTGTTGTCCTCAACTAAATAAAGCTGAGCTTCAACCTTCCGGCTCTCATTAAGTGGTTTTAAAACAAAAATGGTGGTTAGGGCCTACTAACGGCTTCTGCCCCTCCCTGGTGTTGTCCTCAACTAAATAAAGCTGAGCTTCAACCTTCCGGCTCTCATTATGTGGTTTTAAAAAAAAAAATGGTGGTTAGGGCCTACTAACGGCTTCTGCCCCTCCCTGGTGTTGTCCTCAACTAAATAAAGCTGAGCTTCAACCTTCCGGCTCTCATTAAGTGGTTTTAAAACAAAAATGGTGGTTAGGGCCTACTAACGGCTTCTGCCCCTCCCTGGTGTTGTCCTCAACTAAATAAAGCTGAGCTTCAACCTTCCGGCTCTCATTATGTGGTTTTAAAAAAAAAAATGGTGGTTAGGGCCTACTAACGGCTTCTGCCCCTCCCTGGTGTTGTCCTCAACTAAATAAAGCTGAGCTTCAACCTTCCGGCTCTCATTAAGTGGTTTTAAAACAAAAATGGTGGTTAGGGCCTACTAACGGCTTCTGCCCCTCCCTGGTGTTGTCCTCAACTAAATAAAGCTGAGCTTCAACCTTCTGCTCCAAATTACCATTTTAAAAAATGCAATAGGCTTTTCCGGCCTACTAAAGGTGTCTGCCACTCCCTGGTGTTGTCCTCAACTGAACAAAGCTGAGCTTCCACATTCTGGCTTTCGCCCTATACTATCAGATATTAAACTGCATTTGGCCTACTAGTGTGGTTAGGCCCTTGAAACAGTGTCTGCTGCTCTTGGGTTTGCTACTCCACTGAACAAAGCAATGCCGCCTGTTTAGTCCTGTTACCAATTTTGAACTGCATGTAGCCTACTTTATTCTTTGGCCCTATATCTGTTTCCTCCTCATCCTGCCCATTGCCCAGCCACTGCTAAATGAGTCTGCTGGTACATTGACCTAGACCACTACATTCCCCTTGTACTCTACACAGCCAGAATCTGTCCCTGCTGAAAGTAAGGTTCCCCTTCCCGCATGTTATACCACCTTACACAGGGACAAAGAGGAAGGTGCAGATGAAAGTGCAGGTTCCTTCATCAGGTGGGGGGGCATACTCGTTGGCGACGTCACTGGCACAGGGCCCCTCAGAGTACGCAAAAGTGTCGCTGCTGGTGGGAGGCGCCCCCGCCATGCAAACACACCGCCGTACTTTGAGGGGCCCTGTGCCAGTGGCAATGCGAACGAGTGGGCCCCCCCCCTGCTTGCTCAGGATCACAGCACTTGCAACTTTTAAATACTTACCTTTCCCTGCAACACCGCCGTGACGTAGTCCGCATTTCCTGGGCCCACGAAAAACTTGAGCCGGCCCTACTCCCCCCACAACTTTTGCCAAATGACCCCCAATTCCCTATGCCCAACTATTATTATAAAGTTAATTAAGATTGACAAGCTTCAGAAACAAGAATGGATGTTTTTGGCATTAAAATGGGCACTGTAGGTGTTTTCCTGGCCTCCACTCACTGCCGACTATGCTTCCCCATTGACTTGCATTGGGTTTCGTGTTTCGGTCGATCCCCGACTTTTAGCGATAATCGGCCGACTGCACTCGACTCGACTCTGGACAAAATCGGGTTTCCCAAAACCCTACTCGATCTTAAAAAAATGAAAGTCGCTCAACCCTAGTGCAGAGCATTGTATATGGCACAGCTTTCTATGGAGCATCTATGGGGCCATAATCAAAGGTGCAGAGCATTGTATATGGCACAGCTTTCTATGGAGCATCTATGGGGCCATAATGAACTGTGCAGAGCATTATATATGGGGCAGCTTTATGTGGAGCGTCTATGGGGCTATACTGAATGGTGCAGAGCATTATATATGGCACAGCTTTATGTGGAGCATCTATGGGGCCATAATGAACAGTGCAGAGCATTATATGTGGCACAGCTTTATGTGGAGCATCTATGGGGCCATAATGAACAGTATGGAGCATCTATTTTTAATTTTGAAATTCACCGGTAGCTGCTGCATTTTCCACCCTAGGCTTATACTCGAGTCAATAAGTTTTAAGTTTTTTGTGGCAAAATTAGGGGGGTCGGCTTATACTCGGGTCAGCTTATACTCGAGTATATACGGTAACTCACTTTTGCATTTTGTTAATGGAGAAAAATAAAATATTCACCTTACTATTTTTGAAAGCATTCTTAATTTGCGTGATTTTTCCAACTCATGCTAAAATGTCTGCATAGTACAGTATGTATAAGACAAGACAAGACCCAAGGTGCAGACTGTGCAAAGAAACCTCAGAAACTGTCCAACACATAGTGGCAGGATTCAAAATGCAAGCAGGAACAGCGTATACCGAACGCCACAACCAAGTAGCGGGAATTGTATTCAGGAACACCTGCACAGCATATGAGCTAAGTTCCGCTAAGTCCAGGTTGGAGGCCCCAGAAAAAGTGGTGAAGAATGAAAGGGCTAAAATCCTGTGAGCCTTCAAGATCAAGATGGATAAGCAGGTCGTGGCTAACCAACCAGACATTGTGATAGTAGACAAGGATCAGAAGACAGCAATGATAATAGATCTGGCAGTGCCAAGTGACAGCAACATCATAAAGAAAGAATATGAGAAGCTGGAGAAATACCAGGGCCTCAAAGGAGAACTGGAGAAGATGTGGAAGGTGAAGGCAACAGTGATTCCAGTGGTGACAGGAGCACTTGGAGCAGTGACCCCTAAGTTGGAAGAATGGCTACAACAGATCCCAGGAGCAACATCTGAGCTCTCTGTCCAGAAAAGCGCAATGCTGGGAACAACTAGGATCCTGTGCACAACCCTCAAACTCCCAGGCCTCTGGTAGAGGACCCGAGAATGAGAAAGGACAACAAAGACCACCCCCATTGGGGCGAGAAGGAAGTTTTCTGTATATATACTGTATATATGTGTGTTAGTTACATAATATGTTACTCAAGAAGTCATAAACTCATAAAATAAAGTCATAAAATATATCTGGGGGGACATTATATATATTTTTTATTCTTTTGTTTTTCCCTGATCTTGGGGCATCCAACACAGCCCCTGTCATGGCACAAGGCACTGACAGAGCTGATCTCTGTTGGCTAAGAAATTAAAGTGGCTGTTCAGTTATTTTATATTGATGGCCTATTCCTTTAAGGCTATGTGCACACAGTGCGGTCTCGTGTGTGGATTTTTCTGCAGCGTTTTTCCTAAATCCGCAGGTAAAACGCACTGCGGATTACCTGCGGATTTACCAGTGTTTTTTGTGCGGATTTCACCTGCGTTGTTACACCTGCGGATTCCTATTGAGGAGCACGTGTAAACCACTGCGGAATCCGCACAAAGAATTGACATGCTGTGGAAACTACAACGCAGCGTTTCCACACAGTATTTTCTGCAGCATGGGCACTGCGGATTTGGTTTTCCACAGGTTTACATGGTACTGTTAACCGCATGGAAAACAGCTGCGAATCCGCTGTGGCCAATCCGCTGTGGATCCGCAGTCAAATCCGCAACGTGCGCACATAGCCTTAAGAGGTATTCCCAACTCCTCCAAGATCCTATCCCAATATGTAGTAGGTGTAATAATAATATTAGCAAATACCTCCAGTTAGAAATGTAGTTTAGTTCTACAGATTTGCTATATCGCTTACCTCATATAGGTAGTTATAGGAGCTTAGGAGAACATGGTTATGACCACTAAGAGCTATCTACTGTAACTGTCACTATATGAGTGGTTATAACCATGGACACCTGAGCTACTCTAATCCCTGCACATGGGGTAAGCAACATAGCGAAACTGAAGAACCTTACCACATTTCTAATTGGAGGTATTACACCTACTGAATAGGATATTGGAGCTGGGAATACCCCTTTAAAGCAGCGAATATGCAGTACCCTTCTACAGGCAACATACAGTTGAAGGTGTTGTGCTGTTTCACTTCACAAGTGAGCAAATACAGCCGCCACCAGCCCTTGAAATAGCTGATAGGTGGGGTGCCGGGTGTCACATCGACCCGCTCTGATATTGATGTCCTTTCCGAATGATAGACCAACAATAAAAAACTACTGGACAACCCCTTTTAAAAAAAAATGATACAAGTGTTATTAAAAAGACAGAAGATACAGAAAATTATATATTATATTGTCAAAAAAATAGTATATTTTTACAGGAACATCCTACTTTGGGTTCCACCATGCAGAACAGACTACAAGGTTAAGAAATGAACATATTTCTTATAAAAGCTGCTTTTTTCCCCTCTAAGAAAGTTTTGTGCTTTTGAAGTATTGCAAGGTCCCAGGAGTATCAGCCTTTCTGCCTTTTTCAACTATAAAAACTCTTCCCAGTTAGCATTCTTATTGCAGCACTTATGAAGCCATTTAATATGAAACTACCTTTTGCTACATGAAGACTTCATTTCCCATAAAGCAAACCTTTAGGATACAAGTCTTTTGTTCTAGTCTTCAGATACACAGATCAATGTAAAGTGCGGTGAAAGACAGCGTCGTGACAATCTGATGTAATCACATAAAGCTTTAGCTCTTCATATGGGAAAATACCATTGTATGCAAACAATAACCAACATAAAGAGCCATCATAATGTGGACATTCCTAACACAATGTTGGTTCCCTTGATTCACAGACATTTAGATCGAAAGGCTTATGGCTTTTCACCTTCCAGTCACAGACAATTTTCGTCTTTTTTTTCTCTTCCTATCTTCCAAAAGTTGTAGCTCTTCTATTTTTCAGTCAACATAGGCTGGTTTGTTAGTGGGATGACTTGTAATTTTTAATGGATTTATTTTACCATACATCATACTGGAAAAATGGGGGGAAAAAATCCAAGTGGGGTAAAATGGAGAAACAATAATACAATTTCAATTTTTTCAACGTATTTTTTGAAAAAAGGGGTGATTTACTTTTTTTGTGTTTTAAATATTTTTTTTAATACATTTTACTTTTTTCAGTCCTCTTAAGAGACTTGAACCTGCAATTTTTTGATTGGTTGTACTATTTAATTCAATATCAAACTATTACAGTATAAAGGGAAATTAGCAATCTCCTAATAAGTTGGGCTTCATAGGCCTACAAAGATGTCAGCGATGAGGACCCCAGCTGCCAGCAGTTAGAGCAGGTGCAGGCTGCATATCACAACCAAAACCTACTGTCAATGCAGAGGGTTCAACTCCTGAGCCCGCTCCATACACACACACCCAACTTAATGTGCTTATGTACTGAAAATGTCAGGAAGGGGTTAATTGACTAAACATTTTTTTTTTTACAAAAAAAAGGTATAAGTGATGAGCGAATGTGCTCGGATAACATCTTATCCAAGAATTCTTGGGTGCTATCCTTACTCCCATATTCTGTTCCAGTCCCTGTGGTTGCATATTTATGGCTGTTAGACAGCTACAGCACATATGGGGATTCCCAAACAAACAGGCAATCTCCACATGTGTTCAGGCTGTCTAACAACCGCAAATCATGCAGCAACGGGGTCTAGGACATATTATTCAAGCACACCCAAGAATGGTACATTTTTTTGTTCAGTTTGCTCTACACTGTGTGCAGAATTATTAGGCAATTGTATTTTGATCACATGATACTTTTTATACATGTTGTCCTACTCCAAGCTGTTCAGGCTTGAGAGCCAACTACCAATTAAGTAAATCAGGTGATGTGCATCTCTGTAATGAGGAGGGGTGTTGTCTAATGACAACAAAACCCTAGATAAGGTGTGCTTATTTATTAGGTAACTTCCTTCCCTTTGGCAAAATGGGTCAGAAGAGAGATTTGTCGGTCTCTGAAAAGCCAAAATTGTGAGATGTCTTGCAGAGGGATGCAGCAGTCTTGAAATTACCAAACTTTTGAAGCGTGATCACCAAACAATCAAGCATTTCATGGCAAATAGCCAACAGGGTCACAAGAAGCGTGTTGGGCAAAAAAAGGCACAAAATAACTGCCCATGAATTAAGGAAAATCAAGCGTGAAGCTGCCAAGATGCCATTTGCCACCAGTTTTGCCATATTTCAGAGCTGCAACATTACTGGAGTAACAAAAAGCACAAGGTGTGCAATACTCAGGGATATGGCCAAGGTAAGGAAGGCTGAAAAACGACCACCTTTGAACAAGAAACAGAAGAAAATGTCAAGACTGGGCCAAGAAATATCTTAAGACTGACTTTTCAAAGGATTTATGGACTGATGAAATGAGAGTGACTCTTGATGGGCCAGATGGATGGGCCAGAGGCTGGATCAGTAAAGGGCAGAGAGCTCCACTCCGACTCAGATGCCAGCAAGGTGGAGGGTGGGGTACTGGTATGGGCAGGTATCATCAAAGATGAACTTGTGGGACCTTTTCGGGTTGAGGATGGAGTGAAGCTCAACTCCCAGACCTACTGCCAGTTCTGGAAGACAACTTTTTCAAGCAGTGGTACAGGAAGAAGTCGGTATCATTCAAGAAAAACATGATTTTTATGCAGGATAATGCTCCATCACATGCCTCCAACTACTCCACAGCATGGCTGGCTGTCAAAGAAGGAAAAATAATGACATGGCCCCCTTGTTCACCTGATCTGAACCCCATAGAGAACCTGTGGTCCTTCATAAAATGTGAGATCTACAGGAAGAGAAAACAATACACCTCTTGGAACAGTGTCTGGGAGGCTGTGGTGGTAAACAGATCAAGCAACTGACAGAATCTATGGATGGAAGGCTGTTGAGTGTCATCATAAAGAAAGGTGGCTATATTGGTCACAAATTTTGGGGGGTTTTGTTTTTGCATGTCAGAAATGTTTATTTCTAAATTTTGTGCAGTTATATTGGTTTACCTGGTGAAAATAAACCAGTAAACCAGTGAGATGGGAATATATTTGGTTTTTATTAACTTGCCTAATAATTCTACACAGTAATAGTTACCTGCACAAACAGATATCCTCCAAAGATAGCCAAATCTAAAAAAAAAACCACTCAAACTTCCAAAAATATTAAGCTTTGATATTTATGAGTCTTTTGGGTTGATTGAGAACATAGTTGTTGATCAATAATAAAAATAATCCTCTAAAATACAACTTGGCTACTAATTCTACACACAGTGTATTGCCATCTGAAATAGTAAATACATGTAAATATAATTATTTATTAGATTCAACTACCTCTTGTGATTGAAGACACATTTAATCCCTTAACGACTGCCGATATGCCTTTTAACAGCAGCAGTTAAGAGTACTTATTCCTCAGCAATGCTTTTTAGCGACGCTGAGAAATAAGGGTATAGCACCTCCCAGTGCGCCCGCCAAAATCTACCGGCCGGCACCCAACAACAATAGAACATTTTTTTTATTGGTTCATTTTGATCACTGTGAGAGATCCTATCACAGTAATCAAAATTAAAAAAATAGTACATCAAACCCCACTTTATAACCCCCATAGTTAGGTAAAAATAATAAAATAAAAATTATATATTTATTTCCATTTTTCCATTAGAGTTAGGGTTGGGCTAAAGTTAGCGTTGGGCTAGGGTTATGGTTGTGGTTATGGTTGGGATTACGGTTAGCATTGGGGGGGTGTTAGGGTTAGGTTTGTGGTCAGGGTTATGGTTGGGGTTGGGATTAGGGGTGTGTTGTGGTTAGGGTTGTGGTTAGTGTTATGGTTAGAGATAGGATTAGGGGTGTGTTGGGGTTAGGGTTGGAATTAGAATTGGGGGTTCCACTGTTTGGGTACATCAGGGGATCTCCAAACACTACTTGGCGCCAGCATTGATACCAGCCAATTTTCTGTTCAAAAAGTCAAACGGTGCTCCCTCCCTTCTGAGCCCTGTCATGCACCCAAACAGTGGCTTTTCCCCACATATGGGGTATTGACGTACTCAAGAGAAATTGCACAACAAATCCTGTGGTCCATTTTCTCCTGATATCCTTGTGAAAATATAAAAAATTGATTCCAAAGTAAATTTGTTGTGAACAAAGTAAAATGTTCATTTTTTTCCTTCCACATTGCTTTAGTTCTCGAGAAGGCCTTGAAGGGTTAATAAACTTCTTGAAAGTGGTTTTGCACACCTTGAGGGGTGCAGATTTTTGAATGGTGTAACTCTTGGGTATTTTCTGTAATATTCATCCCCCAAACTCACTTTAAATGTGAGGTGGTCCCTAAAAAATTGATTTTGTAAATTTTGTTGGAAAAATGAGAAATCGCTGGTCAAATTTTAACCCTTATAATGTCCTAACAAAAAAATTATGTCTCCAAAATTGTGCTGATGTAAAGTTGACATATGTGATATGTTATTTATTAACTATCTTGTGTGACACCATGCTCTGGTTTAAGGGTACAAAAATTAAAAGATTGAAAATTGCGACATTTTTAAAACTTTTGCCAAATTTCCATTTTTTCATAAATAAACGCAAGTTATATCGAAGAAATTTTATCAATAACTTGAAGGACAATATGTCACAAAAAACAGTCTCAGAATCAGTGGGATATGTTGAAGCAGTTTAGAGCTATAACTTCATAAAGTGACAGTGGTCAGAATTGAAAAAACTGGTTTGGTCATTAAGTACCAAATTGGCTCCGTCACTAAGGGGTTAACCAGAAAGGATATCGCACATCACGCTATTCAATTTGATTTATGCCTAATTGTGTAATAAGTTGCTTTTCAGCCATTGACCCCTAATATAACTTTAGGTTGTATTGGAGCTACTTGACAAAAAATTAGAATGATGGAGTGCTGTGCCAGATGACCTGCTCTCCACAGTCTCCTGACCTTAAAAATATATTTTTTATGAACTGAATTTGAGAACGGAAGAAAAGCTGCCAACAAGTGCTAAACTGTGGAAAAAATGAAAAATGAAAACCTTTTCCAAAAGTCAGTGTGGCTAAATTTTGACTAATATTGTAAGCACTATGGTTAAAATATATACCTTTACCTGTATGTGTGACAGACATGCATGGGAATTTATCACTGATGTGTCTATGTTTACTTTCTCATCCCGTCTAAAGGTACCATCACACTCAGCGATGCTGCAGCAATATAGACAACGAGCCGATTGCTGGAGCATCGCTGTTTAGGTCGCTGTAGAGATGTCAAACACAGCAGCTCCAGAACGATGCAGGAGCGATCCTGTGACGTAACGGCGACTCACTTATCGTTCTCACAGGTCGTTAGCTCCATGTAAAACATTGCTGACATCGTTGCTTTTGCTGTCAAACACGACGATACACGCCGACCTGATGACCAAATAAAGTTCTGGACTTCTAGCTCCGACCAGCGATATCACAGCGGGATCCAGATCGCTGCTGCGTGTAAAACTCAACAAGATCGCTAACCAAGACGCTGCAACGTCACGGATCGTTGTCCTCGTTGTAAAGTTGCTGAGTGTGAAGGTACCTTAAGAGCAGATCAATGGTGACTCAACACAGATAAGCGTCTCCCTATTTTTACACTTACTATTCTTCTGCTGACCTCTGGTAAACATACGTATTCAAGCATAAAAGTAATAGAAACTTTACAGTATATGTTTAGCTGTGGGCTATAGCTAGCATCTTGGGTCTTTGTGGTTGACAATGGAAAGAAAGGCATAAAGACATACTTGTCAGCTCTCCTGTGGTGTCAGGAAGATTTCTGGAAAAATGACCTACTGGATGATTTGCTAAGACGCATTCTAAATCCTTCTGAAATCTCCAGAAAAGAAGCACTCTCAGATTTCTTCAGTAAAGGGGACATTGAAGAGAACCGGGATGACCATAAGAGGCATGGCAGGGGAGTGTAAGAGGTATGAAGTGAGTGTGAAAGGGATGTATCCCAGAAAGTGGGCATGGCCATAGGGAGAATTGGCAGCATTTACAAGCCACACACATCACTCTACCTAGCGGTAACTTTAGTTTGGGAGTTTAAGGTGGATGTATATTAGAAGGGGTTGTTCAATGCCTAAAATGATGTCCTTTCTAAATATGTACGTTTAGTTTAAAGAGTTATATAAGCTATTGGAGTCGATGTGTTTCTTTTTTTTTTGTTGGTCACTGCTTCTATTCTGATGAATGTGAAGGTATAATATATCTTTGTGTGGGGTGGTAGTATGAAATGATGAGTTCTTAAATAAAGGCATCCTATATTTTACTACACCAGTGTTTATATAGAGGCTCATTGATGGAATATGAGTAATAGAGCCACAAGGAAATATTTCCTTTCCATGATAAGAGGGGGCTGAGAAATTGCTGTTAGTCTGACTAAAATGTATCTCAGCATGATCTGCCTTCCCAGACATCATCTCTTAGGATCACGCTCTTAAATATTTAGTTTGTTCCTGAAGTCCTCCAGCTGTGGTAAATGAAACTTCACAGAAACGAAGATAGCTGTCTGTACAGACACATTATCGCTGAAAACACAGCTAGTTATTTTACGACAAGTCACATTATTATTCATTAATAGTTACGCATTAAAGGGAAAGTTACATTTTCCACTTTCTCTCTTTATATTCTCTTAAAATGCATTTAATGGTATCCCCATTTCCTTCATGAAAAACGTGTTATCTTTCGAAATTAAATCAGTAATTGTTTTCAAATATGTACAGTGGGGAAAAAAAGTATTTAGTCAGCCACCAATTGTGCAAGTTCTCCCACTTAAAAAGATGAGAGAGGCCTGTAATTGGCATCATAGGTAAACCACAACTATGAGAGTCAAAATGAGAAAACAAATCCAGAAAATCACCTTGTCTGATCTGGCAGATTTCCCCACTGTAAGTATCACCACGTTGAACATTGTTTTACTAAACTAAATCGAAATGAAAAATGATGGTTCAATTATGTCAGAATTAAAAATTTCAGATCTCATTTAAGACATTTATGACTTGTCCATATAATATTGTGTAAATGTCAGATAGGTGCGGTTCACAAAGGAGTAATGGCAACGTATATGATATGTCCCTTTCTCCATTGATTTGGTTAAGAGTTACAAAATTTGCAGAGCGAGTGCTTTCTAGACTTATCTATACAATTTAAATAAATTATATAAACACACATTCTAACTATTAAACTAATAATATGCTTAATTTCGATGTGTGCGCTGCATTTATTAAAAGTACAAATGAGAACTTAATCTATGCTGGCTAAATCCATAATCTCTTTGTCTTAATCAGCACTGAATTTTTCTTTCATAGAACTTCAAATCCAACTTTAAAATTTCGTTCATACAGAACAGACATAATGTTATAAGATAACAGTCCAATTGCAGGCAACATTCACTAGGAGGACATTACTCAATATGAATGTTTAAAGCTTTTATTGAAATTAAAGGGTTGGTCCGGTACCGTAAATGTCCTTTCTAAATATCTATCTTTACACCCGAATCACTTTTGTAATTAGCTTTATTATACATTACCCTACTCTTCTTCATATCTAGTTATCCCTACCTGTGTCTTTTATTACTTCCTCAGACGTTTTGCTTGAGAGGAGTCTCAAACGCGGCATCACAAGAGGCTTGGGCTGCACTCACTTCCCTGCAGTGTATATCGCCCCTCCAGGGACAGGACATCATCAGGAGGCGGTTACTTACTACAGTTTCTTGCTTTGCTGCCCTCTGAAGATGTCTTGCATGTCCTGCATGGTAATAGAAACTGTGAGTGACACCAGCGCTGTTTCATGATAACAATTCATTTGAGGGCGGTGAGAAGCTGAGGCGGTGCTATGTCACTTACTGTTTCTATCACTGCTCCCTGGTGATTATTCATTTGAGGGCGGTGCTAGAAGCTGTGTGGAAGTTCTGGTGTAGCTCACTGCTTCTATCTCCACCCCTGACTACTTCTTGATTCGCAGTTAGACAAAGCAGAGCCAGTAACAGATGCTCATTGAAGGTTCTGCCCTGATCACTCCCGCAGCATCTATCAAATTGGATCCAGTGCATCTTTAGAGAGCATTGATGCAAGAAACTAGTGAGTAACTGCAGCGCTGCCTCCCGATGTTGTTCTTTTCCAGGAAGGTTGACAGACTCTGCAGAGAAGTGAGTGAAGCGCCAGACTCCTGTGACATCCTGTTTGAGTCACCTCTTAACAATCCAGAGCCAACTGTTCACTGTGTAGTACAAGGATTCAATTTAGGATGTGACTGCACCCACAATGAAAATTCTGCTGGTTAGGTTGCTTGGTGCTGGGAAAATGGCAAAAATAAGAGTTTTCCTAAAATATTAATTAAAAAAGCTAGAAATGTAATAAAAGGCACAGATTCTTTTTTAATACAGTAGAATATATTTCTATTAAATAATTCATAAAAAGTAGGAAAAATAAGTATTTGATACACTGATGATTTTGCAAGTTTTCCACATACAAAGTAATTTTTATTGTAGGTACATGTCAACTGTCAGAGACAGAATCTAAAAATAAAAAAACAAAAAAATCACATTGTCCGATTTTTACATAATTAATTCACATTTTATTGCATGAAATAAGTATTTTATACAATAGAAAAAAAATAACTTAATATCTGGTAGAGAAACCTTTGTTTGCAATTGCAGAGGTCAGACATTTCCAGTAGTTCTTGATCAAGTCTGCACATACTGCACTAGGGATTTTGGCCCACTCCTTCATACATATCTTCTCCAGATCTTTCACATTTCAGGACTGTCACTGGGCAACACTGAGTGATTAGGCCACTCGAGGACCTTAAAGTGCTTCTTCCCAGTCCTTAGTTGACCTGGCTGTGTTTTTTTCAGGTCATTGTCATGCTGGTAGACCCAGCCATAACCCATCTTGAATGCTGTTACTGAGGGAAGGAGGTTGTTGGCCAAAATCTTGCAATACATGACCCCATCCATCCTCCCTTCAATTTTGTGCAGTCGTGATGTCCACTTTGCAGAAAAGCAGCCCCAAAGATAATATTTTCCCCACCATGCTTCATTGTTGGGATAGTATTCTTGGGGTTATACTCATTCTTCTTTTTTTTCCAAACACGTGAGTGAAGTTAATACCAAAAAGTTCTATTTTATTCTAATTTGACCACATGACCTTCTCCCATGCCTTCTCTGGATCATCCAGAAGGTCATTGAAGAATGGGTCTGGACATGTGCTGATATGAACAGCGGTACCTTGTGTGCCCAGCAGGATTTTATTCACTGACAGTGTAGTGTGTTACTAACGGTAATGTTTGAGACTGTGATCCTAGCTCTCTTCAGATTATTGATCAGGTCCTCCCATGTAGTTCTGGGCTGTTTCCTGACCTTTCTCAAAATCATTCTTACCCCACGAGGTGAGATCTCATATGGACCCCCAGACCGAGGAAGATTGACAGTCATCTTATATTTCTTCCATTTTCCAATAATTGTGCCATCAATTGTTGCCTGATCATCAAGCATCTTGCCTATTGTCCTGCAGCCCATCCCAGCCTTGTTCAGGTCTACAATTTTGTCCCTGGTGTCCTTAGACAGCTCTTTTGTCTTTGCCATGATGGTGTCATGTCGGACGCTGTTCAGACCAGGTCGTCCGACAGACAGCGGTAATTCCGCTTTTGACCACTATTTACTCATTGGCGTCTGCTAGATTTTGTCTAGCTGTTCCGGGGTTAATTTACCTGATCCTCGGATTGGAAGCTGGGCCATTTCCATGGCCTTTAAATAGTTCTCCTGATCATTGGGCATCGCCGATTATAGCTTCTGTCTTGCGTTGTTATCTCGGTCTGGAGTGGAGAGCTGGTGGTTGGAGATTCGTTGCTGGTGGTGTATATTCCTTCGTCTTATTTACTCCTTCCTATATTTGTGTTTATTTTGCCCTGCACATTTATAGTGTATTCCTGAGTGTCTGCGGCGTGGTGTATATTTTCTTTATCCTTGTCTGTGCTAACTGTGGGTATTTAAGTATTACCTCTTCACTGGGTGGTGGGTGGAGGTTTCAGCCTAGGACTGAGCTCAGGAGTTAGGGTGAGGTTCGAGGCCTGAACATGCACACCATCAGTGTAAACTTCAGGTAGAGGGTCAGTCAGGATTTCCCTAGTCTTGGGGAAATTGCAGGAGCCCGGGTTATTAGCTCTCGCTCAACAAGTCTCTCCCTGACAGATGGAGAGGTTGGAGTGTGATTGATTGAGTGCGTAGACAGGTGTCTTTTATACTGTTCAATCAGGTGCAATTAATACAGGTAATTGTTGTGATTCGGTTCGTGGGCTCCCCCGGTGGTCTCTTGTGGTACTGGTGTCCTGCAAGCTTTGCCTTCTCAGTTCACCTGTTCCTATCAGGATGTGGGAGTATCCTATTTAACCTTGCTCCTCAGTCATTCTAATGCTGGCCATCAATGTATCCAGAGTGATTCTGTTGCATGTTCCTGCTCCCAGTTTTCTGCTCAGCTAAGTTGGACACTTTAGTCCTTAAGTCTATTTTTGTATGTTTTGTCCAGTTTGCACTTATGTGAATCTCTGCAGCTGGAAGCTCTTGTTGGGCTGAAATTACCACTCCAGTGGCATGAGTTGTCACATGAGTTAAGGTAATTTCAGGATGGTGTTTTGAAGGGTTTTGCAGCTGACCGCGAAGTCCTCTGTTGTATCTTTCTGCTATTTAGTTAGCGGGCCTCTCTGTGCTAAATCAGCTTTCATACTACGTGTGTCTTTTCATCTGCTCTCACGTTATTATATGTGGGGGGCTGCTATCTCCTGTGGGGACATTCTCTGGAGGCAAGCCAGGACTGTGTTTTCTTCTACCAGGGGTAGTTAGTTCTCCGGCTGGCGCGCGGCATCTAGAGACAACGCAGGAATGCCCCCTGGCTACTTCTAGTGTGGTGTGTAGGTTTAGCATCGCGGTCAGCTCTAGTTTCCATCACCCGAGAGCTTGTCCGTTTATTCTATGCTTCTGATGTTTCCTTGCCATTGGAAACCATAACAGGTAATGAGGGCAGATTAGGAGGGTTTCATAAAGAAAAACTGACAGGTCTGTGAGAGCCAGAATTCTTGATGGTTGGTAGGTGATCAAATACTTATTTCATGCAATAGAATGCCACTTAATTATGTAAAAATCATAAAATGTGATTTTCTGGTTTTTATTTTTAGACTCTGTCTCTGACAGTTGATGTGCGCCTATGAGAAAAATTACAGACCTCTCCATTCTTTGTAGGTGGGAAGACTTGCAAAATCAGCAGTGTAACAAATACTTATTTTCCCAACTGTATTGGATAACACCTTTAACACTTTTGCACCATGAGACCCCTTTAACAAACCAAATTTTTAAATATTTTAAAATGCTTTTCAAAATGACATTGGTCTTGACTTTTCAGTATAGTTTTAAATAGAATCAGTAGATGTTGCCCCCAAACAATGTACCGTATATGTTTATATAGCTCTTTTATAGACCAGCCCAGCAATTGTTTTATATGGCCATTCTATACCTCAGTTACTGAGAAATCAGCATGTGAAATGATATGCAAATGAGGCTGTAGATCTGAAGCCTCTGTCACTCCATCTCTATTTGCCACCCAGAGGCACCTCCTCCTTCTTGACTGACAGCCTCTATGATGTGTGACTTCAGGCAAGGGAGCTGTCAGTAATTCAGGAGGGGACGGCACTGGGAATAGAGCTGGAGTGACAGAGGTTTTAGATCTTCAGTCTCATTTGCATATCAATTCACATTTTGATTTCTTAGCAATGGAGGAAGGACTGACAATGTAAAGGTATGGCTAGACTTGACTTTAAAAGAACTACATGCGCATACAAATTGTTTATGGGGGAATTCTGCTGAAAGATTCCTTTTAAGTGCATGTTTATGGCTTTTTCTTATTTTGTAACATTTACAATTTTTTTTTTATTTAATTATGTAGAGATGACTATCAGAAAATTGTCATACCCAGAGATTTTTCTGTTTTAAAGAAGAAAAAAAAAACACAGCAAGATACTTTGTATTCAGTGCACATTTTAGATTTTACTATATACTTTAATTTCCATTTATTTTTTGCTTAGCTTTTTCTTCTTTTTCTAGAATTTTCTCCAAAACACATGGTCATTAAACATTTCCCCTGCCACAATGCCTATCTTAGTCTGGCTACAGGAGAAAACTACTCTGATTGTGACAGTTGTCAGAATTAGTGGTGTTTAGACTAATATCCAAGCAGCTCTGACAAAGAGCCAACGTACTAATGGCCGTGTGATCCATCAACTGATTACAGGGGCCAGAACTGCAGAAAAATTGCTTTAATTGGATGAATCCATACCTTACTTTAACCTGAGTTTGATTTTATGTTATAAAGACTTAAAGGGGTTGTCCACTGCTATGATCTCTCCTATAGAAAGGCCATCAATATTAGATCACCACCACCAATCAGCAGTTACCAGTGGCCATACGTAAACAGTATATCAACTGGAAGAGCATGGATCCATACGCTGTCCAGTGGTCACTCCCAGGTACTGCGGATCTGCTATTTTAGAGAATAGTAGCTGATCTGCAGCACATGGGAATTGCCACAAAACAGTGTTGTGGGGGATATGATGCCCCAATCCATGCAGGCCACTGATATAACTGGTAACAGCTAATTGGTGGGAGTCGCGGATATCTCACAATTGCTTAAAAATAGGTAATCAACATTATAGTTGTAGACAATCCCTTCAACATTTCTCTAAGCCTGACATATCCCTCATGTATGTGATGAGATGTTCAACAAACAAGAAAACAAAAAGCTATAAATGCAATAGATTCCTTGATGCATGACGCGCATTGGTCATCCATCACCCATAGCCACCATTATTTTTAAATAGTTACATAGTTATTAAGGTTGAAGGAAGACTTTAAGTCCATCTAGTTCAACCCATAGCCTAACCTAACATGCCCTAACATGTTGATCCAGAGGAAGGCAAAAAAAAACCATGTGGCAAAGAGTAAGCTCCACCTTGGGGAAAAAAATTCCTTCCCGACTCCACATACGGCAATCAGACTAGTTCCCTGGATCAACGCCCTATCAAGGAATCTAGTGTATATACCCTGTAACATTATACTTTTCCAGAAAGATATCCAGTCCCCTCTTAAATTTAAGTAATGAATCACTCATTACAACATCATACGGCAGAGAGTTCCATAGTCTCACTGCTCTTACAGTAAAGAATCCGCGTCTGTTATTATGCTTAAACCTTCTTTCCTCCAGACGTAGAGGATACCCCCTTGTCCCTGTCACCGGTCTATGATTAAAAAGATCATCAGAAAGGTCTTTGTACTGTCCCCTCATATATTTATACATTAACATAAGATCACCCCTTAGCCTTCGTTTTTCCAAACTAAATAGCCCCAAGTGTAATAACCTATCTTGGTATTGCAGACCCCCCAGTCCTCTAATAACCTTGGTCGCTCTTCTCTGCACCCGCTCCAGTTCAGCTATGTCTTTCTTATACACAGGAGACCAGAACTGTGCACAGTATTCTAAGTGTGGTCGAACTAGTGACTTGTATAGAGGTAAAATTATGTTCTCCTCATGAGCATCTATGCCTCTTTTAATGCATCCCATTATTTTATTTGCCTTTGTAGCAGCTGCCTGACACTGGCCACTGAATATGAGTTTGTCATCCACCCATACACCCAGGTCTTTTTCATTGACGGTTTTGCCCAGAGTTTTAGAATTAAGCACATAGTTATACATCTTATTTCTTCTACCCAAGCGCATGACCTTACATTTATCCCCATTAAAGCTCACTTGCCATTTATCAGCCCAAGCTTCTAATTTACATAAATCATCCTGTAATACAAAATTGTCCTTCCCTGTATTGATTACCCTGCAGAGTTTAGTTTCATCTGCAAATATTGAAATTCTACTCTGAATGCCCCCTACAAGGTCATTAATAAATATGTTAAAAAGAAGAGGGCCCAATACTGACCCCTGCGGTACCCCACTGCTAACCGCGACCCAGTCCGAGTGTGCTCCATTAATAACCACCCTTTGTTTCCTATCCCTGAGCCAGCTCTCAATCCACTTACACATATTTTCCCCTATCCCCATTATTCTCATTTTATGTAACAACCTTTTGTGTGGCACCGTATCAAAAGCTTTTGAAAAGTCCATATACACTACATCCACTGGGCTCCCTTGGTCCAGTCCGGAACTTACATCTTCATAGAAGCTGATCAAATTAGTCTGACATGAACGGACCCTAGTAAACCCGTGCTGATACTGGGTCATGAGGTTATTCCTCTTCAGATACTCCAGTATAGCATCCCTTAGAAAGCCCTCCAGGATTTTACCCACAGTAGAGGTTAAGCTTACTGGCCTATAATTACCGAGTTCAGTTTTTGTCCCCTTTTTGAATATTGGCACCACATTTGCTATACGCCAGTCCTGTGGTACAGACCCTGTTATTATGGAGTCTTTAACCCCTTCCTGACATCTGACGTACTATCCCGTCGAGGTGGGGTGGGCCCGTATGACCACCGACGGGATAGTACGTCATACGCGATCGGCCGCGCTCACGGGGGGAGTGCGGCCGATCGCGGCCGGGTGTCAGCTGCATATCGCAGCTGACATCGGGCACTATGTGCCAGGAGCGGTCACGGACCGCCCCCGGCACATTAACCCCCGGCACACCGCGATCAAACATGATCGCGATGTGCCGGCGGTGCAGGGAAGCATCGCGCAGGGAGGGGGCTCCCTGCGGGCTTCCCTGAGCCCCCCGCAGCAACGCGATGTGATCGCGTTGCTGCGAGGGTCTTACCTCCCTCCCTGCCTGCTCCAGACCCGGATCCAAGATGGCCGCGGATCCGGGTCTTGCAGGGAGGGAGGTGGCTTCACAGAAGCCTGCTCAGAGCAGGCACTGTGAAGCAGCCTGCACTTCTCTCAGATCGGTGATCTGTCAGAGTGCTATGCAAACTGGCAGATCACCGATCTGTATTGTCCCCCCCTGGGGCAAAGTAAAAAAGTTAAAAAAAAAATTTCCAAATGTGTAAAAAAAAAAAAAAAAATATTCCAAAATAATGAAAAAAAAAAAAATATTATTCCCATAAATACGTTTCTTTATCTAAATAATAAAAAAAAAACAATAAAAGTACACATATTTAGTATCGCCGCGTCCGTAACGACCCGACCTATAAAACTGGCCCACTAGTTAACCCCTTCAGTAAACACCGTAAGAAAAAAAAAAAAAAACGAGGCAAAAAACGCTTTATTATCATACCGCCGAACAAAAAGTGGAATAACACGCGATCAAAAAGACTGATATAAATAAACATGGTACCATTGAAAACGTCATCTTGTCCCGCAAAAAACGAGCCACCATACAGCATCATAAGCAAAAAAATAAAAAAGTTATAGTCCTGAGAATAAAGCGATACCAAAATAATTTTTTTTTCTATAAAATAGTTTTTATCGTATAAAAGCGCCAAAACATAAAAAAAATTATATAAATGAGATATCGCTGTAATCGTACTGACCCTACGAATAAAACTGCTTTATCAATTTTACCAAACGCGGAACGGTATAAACGCCTCCCCAAAAAGAAATTCATGAATAGCTGGTTTTTGATCACTCTGCCTCACAAAAATCGGAATAAAAAGCGATCAAAAAATGTCACGTGTCCGAAAATGTTACCAATAAAAACGTCAACGCATCCCGCAAAAAACAAGATCTCACATGACTCTGTGGACTCAAATATGGAAAAATTACAGCTCTCAAAATGTGGTAACGCAAAAAATATTTTTTGCAATGAAAAGCGTCTTTCAGTGTGTGACGGCTGCCAATCATAAAAATCCGCTAAAAAACCCGCTATAAAAGTAAATCAAACCCCCCTTTATCACCCCCTTAGTTAGGGAAAAATAAAAAAATTAAAAAATGTATTTATTTCCATTTTCCCATTAGGGTTAGGGCTAGAGTTAGGACTAGAGTTAGGGCTAGGGTTATTGCTAGGGTTAGGGCTAGGGTTGGGGCTAGGGTTGGGGCTACAGTTAGGGTTGGGGCTAAAGATAGGGTTAGGGTTTGGATTACATTTACGGTTGGGAATAGGGTTGGGTGTGTCTGGGTTAGAGGAGTGGTTAGGGTTACTGTTGGGATTAGGGTAAGGGGTGTGTTTGGATTAGGGTTTCAGTTATAATTGGGGGATTTCCACTGTTCGGGCACATCAGGGGCTTTCCAAACGGGATATGGCATCCGATCTGAATTCCAGCCAATTCTGCGTTGAAAAAGGAAAACAGTGCTCCTTCCCTTCCGAGCTCTCCCGTGTGCCCAAACAGGGGTTTACCCCAACATATGGGGTATCAGCGTACTCAGGACAAATTGGACATCATCTTTTGGGGTCCAATTTCTCCTGCTACCCTTGGGAAAATACAAAACTGGGGGCCAAAAAATAAGTTTTGTGGGAAAAAAAAGATTTTTTATTTTCACGGCTCTGCGTTGTAAACTGTAGTGAAACACTTGGGGGTTCAAAGTTCTCACAACACATCTAGATAAGTTCCTTGGGGGGTCTAGTTTCCGATATGCGGTCACTTGTGGGGGGTTTCTACTGTTTGGGTACATCAGGGGCTCTGCAAATGCAACGTGACGCCTGCAGACCAATCCATTTAAGTCTGCATTCCAAATGGCGCTCCTTCCCTTCCGAGCTCTGTCATGCACCCAAACAGTGGTTCCCCCCACATATGGGGTATCAGCATACTCAGGACAAATTGGACAACAACTTTTTGGGTCCAATTTATCCTGATACCCTTGTGAAAATACAAAACTGGGGGCTAAAAAATCATTTTTGTGAAAAAAAAAAAGAATTTATTTTCACGGCTCTCCGTTATAAACTGTAGTGAAACACTTGGGGGTTCAAAGTTCTCACAACACATCTAGATAAGTTCCTTGGGGGGTCTAGTTTCCAATATGGGGTCACTTGTGGGGGGTTTGTACTGTTTGGGTACATCAGGGGCTCTGCAAATGCAACGTGACGCCTGCAGCCCAATCCATTTAAGTCTGCATTCCAAATGGCGCTCCTTCCCTTCCGAGCTCTGTCATGCGCCCAAACAGTGGTTTCCCCCACATATGGGGTATCAGCATACTCAGGACAAATTGGACAACAACTTTTGAGGTCCAATTTATCCTGATACCCTTGTGAAAATACAAAACTGGGGGCTAAAAAATCATTTTTGTGAAAAAAAAAGAATTTTTATTTTCACGGCTCTGCGTTATAAACTGTAGTGAAACACTTGGGGGTTCAAAGCTCTCAAAACACATCTAGATAAGTTCCTTAGGGGGTCTACTTTCCAAAATGGTGTCACTTGTGGGGGTTTTTAATGTTTAGGCACATCAGGGGCTCTGCAAACGCAACATGGCATCCCATCTTAATTCCAGTCAATTTTGCATTGAAAAGTAAAATAGCGCTCCTTCCCTTCCGAGCTCTGCTATGCGCCCAAACAGTGGTTTACCCCCACAAATGGGGTATCGTCGTACTCAGGACAAATTGCACAACAACTTTTGTGCTCTAATTTCTTCTCTTACCCTTGGGGAAATAAAAAAATGGGGGCGAAAAGATCATTTTTGTGAAAAAATATGATTTTTTATTTTTACGGCTCTGCATTATAAACTTCTGTGAAGCACTTGTTGGGTCAAAGTGCTCACCACACATCTAGATAAGTTCCTTAGGGGGTCTACTTTCCAAAATGGTGTCACTTGTGGGGGGTTTCAATGTTTAGGCACATCAGGGGCTCTCCAAATGCAACATGGCGTCCCATCTCAATTCCAGTCTATTTTGCATTGAAAAGTCAAATGGCGCTCCTTCCCTTCCGAGCTCTGCCCTGCGCCCAAACAATGGTTTACACCCACATATGGGGTATCAGCGTACTCAGGACAAATTGCACAACAATTTTTGTGGTCCAATTTCTTCTCTTACCCTTGGGAAAATAAAAAATTGGGGGCGAAAAAATCATTTTTGTGAAAAAATATGATTTTTTATTTTTACAGCTCTGCATTATAAACTTCTGTGAAGCACTTGTTGGGTCAAAGTGCTCACCACACATCTAGATAAGTTCCTTAGGGGGTCTACTTTCCAAAATGGTGTCACTTGTGGGGGGTTTCAATGTTTAGGCACATCAGGGGCTCTCCAAATGCAACATGGCGTCCCATCTCAATTCCAGTCAATTTTGCATTGAAAAGTCAAATGGCGCTCCTTTCCTTCCGAGCTCTGCCATGCGCCCAAACAGTGGATTACCCCACCATATGGGGTATCAGCATACTCAGGACAAATTGTACAACAAATTTTGGGGTCTATTTTCTCCTGTTACCCTTGGTAAAATAAAACAAATTGGATCTGAAATAAATTTTGTGTGAAAAAAAGTTAAATGTTCATTTTTATTTAAACATTCCAAAAATTCCTGTGAAACACCTGAAGGGTTAATAAACTTCTTGAAAGTGGTTTTGAGTACCTTGAGGGGTGCAGTTTTTAGAATGGTGTCACACTTGGGTATTTTCTATCATATAGACCCCTCAAAATGACTTCAAATGAGATGTGGTCCCTAAAAAAAAATGGTGTTGTAAAAATGAGAAATTGCTGGTCAACTTTTAACCCTTATAACTCCGTCACAAAAAAAAATTTTGGCTCCAAAATTGTGCTGATGTAAAGTAGACATGTGGGAAATGTTACTTATTAAGTATTTTGCATGACATATGTCTGTGATTTAAGGGCATAAAAATTAAATTTGGAAAATTGCGAAATTTTCAAAATTTTCGCAAAATATTTGTTTTTTTCATAAATAAACGCAACTTATATTGAAGAAATTTTACCACTATCATGAAGTACAATATGTCTTGAGAAAACAATGTCAGAATCGCCAAGATCCGTTGAAGCGTTCCAGAGTTATAACCTCATAAAGGGACAGTGGTCAGAATTGTAAAAATTGGCCCGGTCATTAACGTGCAAACCACCCTTGGGGGTGAAGGGGTTAAAGATTAAAAATAATGGTCTATCAATGACTGTACTTAATTCCTGCAGTACTCGAGGGTGTATCTCATCCGGGCCCAGAGATTTGTCAATTTTAGTGATTTTTAGACGCCGCCGTACTTCCTGCTGGGTTAAGCAGGTGACATTTAATTGGGAATTTTTATCACTAGTCATTTTGTCTGCCATGGGATTTTCTTTTGTAAATACTGATGAAAAAAAGTCATTTAGCATATTGGCTTTTTCCTCATCCTCATCCACCATTGCACCCAGACTATTTTTAAGGGGGCCAACACTATCATTTTTTAATTTCTTACTATTTATGTAGTTAAAGAGTATTTTGGGATTATTTTTACTCTCTCTGGCAATGAGTCTCTCTGTCTCAATCTTTGCTGCCTTGATTTGCTTTTTACAGAATTTATTTAATTTTTTGTATTTATTTAATGCCTCCTCACTACCTACTTCCTTTAATTCTCTAAATGCTTTCTTTTTGTCACTTATTGCGCCCCTTACAGCTCTATTTAGCCATATTGGTTTCCTACTATTTCTAGTATGTTTATTCCCATACGGTATATACTGTGCACAGGTCCTATCCAGGATGCTAATAAACGTCTCCCATTTTCTTTGTGTATTTTTATGTCTCAGGATATCGTCCCAGTTAATTGCACCAAGATCCTCTCTCATCCGTTGGAAATTTGCCCTCCTGAAGTTTAGTGTCCTTGTCACCCCTCCACTACACATCTTATTAAAGGATACACGAAAACTTATTATTTTGTGATCACTATTCCCCAAGTGACCCCCAACCCTTATATTTGCTATACGGTCTGGCCTGTTGGTTAATATTAGGTCTAGCAATGCCCCCCTTCTTGTTGGGTCCTGAACCAGTTGTGAAAGGTAATTGTCTCTCATAGTTGTCAAAAACCGATTACCTTTGCTGGAACTGCAGGTTTCTGTTCCCCAATCTATTTCAGGGTAGTTGAAGTCCCCCATAATAATGACTTCTCCTTGAGTCACAGCTTCATCTATTTGCTTTACGAGCATATTCTTCATTGCTTCCATTATTTTTGGAGATTTATAACAAACCCCTATCAGTAATTTATTATTTTTCCCCCTCCCCTTATCTCCACCCACAGGGACTCTACATTTTCATTAAATTCACCTATATTATCACGCAGGATGGGTTTTAAGGACGATTTTACATATAGACACACCCCACCCCCTTGCTTATCTGTACGGTCATTTCTGAACAGGCTATAGCCCTGCAAGTTAACAGCCCAGTCATGGCTCTCATCCAGCCATGTTTCAGATATCCCCACCATGTCATAATTATCCTCCAACAACATTAGTTCTAATTCGCCAATTTTGTTGGCAAGGCTTCTGGCATTAGTATACATGCACTTGATGTTCCTCTCTGTACCTCTATTCTTTCTTAAATTATTAACTGTTCTAACCCCACCTCCCATGCCACCGCCACCCCCAACTTCCTTATTTGTGCCCAGGTCTCTATCTGCACTATCTTCCCCTCCTATAAATTGAATACCCTCCCCCCAATCCCTAGTTTAAACACTCCTCCTACCTTCTAGCCATTTTCTCCCCCAGCACAGCTGCACCTTCCCCACTGAGGTGCAGGTCGTCCCTAGCGTAGAGCCTGTAGCCCACTGAGAAGTCGGCCCAGTTCTGCAGGAACCCAACGCCTCCTTCCTACACCAATTCTTGAGCCACTTGTTAACCTCCCTAATCTCCCGTTGCCTCTCTGGCGAGGCACGTGGTATAGGCAGTATTTCGGAAAATACCACGTTGGAGGTCCTTGCTTTCAGCTTGCAGCCTAATTCCCTGAAATCATCTTTAAGGACCTTCCACCTACCTCTAACTTTGCCATTTGTGCCAATATGCACCATGACCGCTGGGTTCTCACCAGCCCCTCCCAGTAATCTGTCCACCCGATCAGCAATGTGTCGGACTCGAGCGCCAGGTAGGCAGCACACCGTTCGACGATCCCTGTCTTTGTGACAGATTGCCCTATCTGTTCCCCTAATAATTGAGTCCCCCACTACCAGTACCTGTCTGGCCTGCCCTGCTCTCCTATTTCCCTCCTTACTGGAGCAGTCACTCCTCCGGCTTTCAGAGGACATGCCTGGCTGCAGCAGTGCTGCCCCTGTACTGGCATCCCCCTCATCTGCCAACTTAGTAAACCTGTTAGGGTGTACCAGATCAGGACTAGCCTCCCTGGCATTCTTCCCTCTACCCCGCTTCCTAAATGTCACCCAACTTGCTACTTCACTGTCCTGCAGCTCCATCCCACCATCCCCCCCTCATCTATCCCAATGAGCGTCTGCTCAGTGAGCAGAAGACTCCTTTCCATGTTGTCAATGGATCTCAGTGTTGCCAGCTGCACATTTAGATCCAGAATCTGGGCTTCCAAATGCTCAACGTGCTCACATCTCGCACAGCAGTATGCACCCTCGACCGGCTGATCAAGGATTGCATACATGTGGCAAGATGTGCACTGGATGGCATTAACAATAGTGGAGCACATTTCCTAATGGGGATTGCACCACACAGAAACGTTAAATAAAAAATAAATACAAAGTATTAATAAAAAACAGACAGCAATTCCTCCCTTGGAAACTCCCTGATTCCAAAGTCACTGAATCACAAGTCACACTTACCGCCGTTCACACTTACCCTCAGGTCACACTCAGCTCGTTCACACTCGCTATGCTGAAGATTTATATTTTTTTTTTCTCTATTTCCCCTCAACAGCAATCCACCTTGCTGTTCAAATGCACTTCCAAAAAAGGGATAGAGTGTATTAAAATATTAATTTTTACTGTACTGCTGTGACCGAAGCTGCCAAATTCCCATTGTACTAGTTAGTTAGTTAGTAACAGGATAAATTGTAGAACTTAATGCTATTCAAGAAAAATTGAGGAAGGACAAAGCTTCATGTAAGCGAACTGTGAAAAAAAGTGATGGTAAATTAAGGTATTCCTTACATTTCTACACTTGTATCTCTCAAGATATGAAACATCAGACCCTGTAGGGCTATTAGTCTTTTAGTCCAAAATTGGTCTCGATCTTTCATATTGAAATGCTGAGGTATCTCCTTTTTATGATTGATGACTTCTTCCGAGTAATTCTTTCCTTCTCGTCAGCTGGAGGTCAAGCATACCTAGTGATGACCATTCATCCGAATTAACAATGGACTTGTCCAGAAGGTACTAATACTAACCCACCGCAAGGCGGTCAGACAGAACTCATCTTCTGTGACAAATCTGTATACTATACTGTTACAAGTCTATATTAGATTACAACATAGCTGCTACTTACACCATGTATACAATAGAGAAAAACAGAGTTTGGCCGGGGACACACTTAACGTATAAAAAAACGGTCCGTTTTTCACGGCCGAGAATCGCACAAATGTTTCAAAAACAGTGATCCGTGTGCAGTGCGAGGATGCGATTTTCTCGCATCAAATGATCCGTGTGACATCCGTATGGCATCCGTATGCCGAGATTTTCTCGCAAGCTTGCAAAACCGACATCTAATGGATTTATGTGCTCAAATGTTCGGGAAAACATATATACAGTATATATATATATATATATATATATATATGTCATTGAGACACATATATATATATTCTGTATTTATATTTCATTCAGCGCGATATCTGTGAAAAGCCGGTAATTCAATTGCCGGCTTTGCATTTCTCCTTCCCAAACCCGACAGGATATGAGACATGGTTTACATACAGTAAACCATCTCATATCCCCCTTTTTTTTGCATATTCCACACTACTAATGTTAGTAGTGTGTATGTGCAAAATTTGGCCGCTGTAGCTGCTAAAATAAAGGGTTAAATGGCGGAAAAAATTGGCGTGGGCTCCCGCGCAATTTTCTCCGCCAGAATGGTAAAGCCAGTGACTGAGGGCAGATATTAATAGCCAGGAGAAGGTCCATGGTTATTGGCCCCCCCGTGGCTAAAAACATCTGCCTCCAGCCACCCCAGAAAAGGCACATCTGGAAGATGCACCTATTCTGGCACTTGGCCACTCTCTTCCCACTCCCTGTAGCGGTGGGATATGGGGTAATGAAGGGTTAATGCCACCTTGCTATTGTAAGGTGACATTAAGCCAGATTAATAATGGAGAGGCGTCAATTATGTCACCTATAAATTATTAATCCAATTGTTTGAAAGGGTTAAAAAACACACACACACATGATTACAAAGTATTTTAATGAAATAAACACAGCGGTTGTTTTAATATTTTATTGCTCTCTCATTCCATTTTCAGACCCTCGCTTGGCAAAACAATAAACACACAAGATACATACCCTCTCTGATGAACTGTCACGTCCCACGAAGTAATCCATCTGAAGGGGTTAACTAATATTACAGGCAGAGCTGCGATAAACCACTCGCTCGTGCCTGTAATCCCCGGGTGCTGAAAGGAAAGCAGTGATCTATACTTACATTGAGTCACGGTGATGCGCCCCTGCTGGATGTTCTCATGAACTGCAGCCTGGGAACTTTTTCCCACGCTCCAGGTCATATGAGGACATCCACCAGGGGGCGCATCACCGCGACTGAAGGTAACTATAGGTCATTGACCTACATTTCATTCAGTCGCGGTGATGCGCCCCCTGGTGGATGTCCTCATATGACCTGGAGCGTGGGAAAAAGTTCCCAGGCTGCAGTTCATGAGAACATCCAGCAGGGGCGCATCACCGTGACTCAATGTAAGTATAGATCACTGCTTTCCTTTCAGCACCCGGGGATTACAGGCACGAGCGAGTGGTTTATCGCAGCTCTGCCTGTAATATTAGTTAACCCCTCCAGATGGATTACCTCGTGGGACGTGATAGGACATCAGAGAGGGTATGTATCTTGTGTGTTTATTGTTTTGCCAAGCGAGGGTCTGAAAATGGAATGAGAGAGCAATAAAATATTAAAACAACCGCTGTGTTTATTTCATTAAAATACTTTGTAATCATGTGTGTGTGTGTTTTTTAACCCTTTCAAACAATTGGATTAATAATTTATAGGTGACATAATTGACGCCTCTCCATTATTAATCTGGCTTAATGTCACCTTACAATAGCAAGGTGGCATTAACCCTTCATTACCCCATATCCCACCGCTACAGGGAGTGGGAAGAGAGTGGCCAAGTGCCAGAATAGGCGCATCTTCCAGATGTGCCTTTTCTGGGGTGGCTGGGGGCAGATGTTTTTAGCCACGGGGGGGCCAATAACCATGGACCCTCTCCTGGCTATTAATATCTGCCCTCAGTCACTGGCTTTACCATTCTGGCGGAGAAAATTGCGCGGGAGCCCACGCCAATTTTTTCCGCCATTTAACCCTTTATTTTAGCAGCTACAGCGGCCAAATTTTGCACATACACACTACTAACATTAGTAGTGTGGAATATGCAAAAAAAAGGGGGATATGAGATGGTTTACTGTATGTAATCATGTCTCATATCCTGTCGGGTTTGGGAAGGAGAAATGCAAAGCCGGCAATTGAATTACCGGCTTTTCTATAGAACACCGCTGCGTATTTCTCGCAATGCACACGCATGGTCCGTTACGATTTTTTCTCGCACCCATAGACTTGCATTGGCGAGTCTCGGCCGAGATACGCTGACAATCGCAGCCTGCTGCGAGTTCCCTCGGATCCGAAATACGGTGGAGAAAATATCGGATGATGGGAGCTGGACCATAGATTAACATTGGGCCGAGTGCTATGCGATTTTTTATCGCATAGCACTCGTCTGTATTACGGTCTAGTGTGACCCCGGCCTTTGGGAAACATTTGTATTGCCCTGATCACTGGTTATGAATGTATGCACTAATGAACACTAGTGTCCATTTTATAGATTTTTTTGACAAGAACTGAGTTATGTTTCCCTGGAGAGGTTTGTTATTTTGAATCTCTAATTGGTAAATGTCATTACCAGCTGTGCCTTTAATAAATATATCTCTGTTTGATACCCTAGGGGTTGTGCACACAAAATGTCACTGCAAAGTCAAATTCGGAAAGAGAAACATATAAAAAAGTTATTTAGTTATTTTGATTGTCATTTCATTTCCCCAATTATATACTATTTACTTATACAAAATTTTTTATTTTTACACATTTAACCCCTTCCTAGCCGCGGCCCTTTTTCCTTTTTGTGTTTTCGTTTTTCGCTCCCCTCCTTCCCAGAGCCATAACTTTTTTATTTTTCCGCCAATATGGTCATGTGAGGGCTTATTTTTTGCAGAACGAGTCATACTTTTGAACGATACCATTGGTTTTACCATGGCTTTCACTAAAAAATGGGAAAAAAATTCCAAGTCCAGTGAAATTGCAAAAAAAAGTGCAATCCCACACTTGGTTTTTGATTGGCTTTTTTGCTAGCTTCACTAAATGCTAAAACTGCCCTGCCATTATGATTCTCTAGGTCATTACGAGTTCATAGACACCAAACATGTCTACGTTATTTTTTATCTAAGTGGAGAAAAAAAATTCAAAACTTTGCTAAAAAAAAATGTGCCATTTTCCGATACCCGTAGCGTCTCAATTTTTCGTGATCTGGGGTCAGGTGAGGGCTTATTTTTTGTGTGCCGATCTGACGTTTTTAATGGTACTACTATTGTACAGATACGTTCTTTTGATCACCTGTTATTGCATTTTAATGTAATGTTGCGGCGACCAAAAAACATAATTCTGGCGTTTCAAACTTTTTTCTCACTGCGCCGTTTAGCGATCAGGTTAATCCATTTTTTTATTGATAGATCGGGTGAGTCTGAACACGGTGATACCAAATATGTGTAGGTTTGATTTTTTTATTGTTTTATTTAGAATGGGGCGAAAGGGGAGTGATTTAAACTTTTATATTTTTTTTATTTTTTTCATATTTAAAAAAAAACATTTTTTTTTAACTTGTGCCATGCTTCAATAGCCTCCATGGGAGGCTAGAAGCTGGCACAACTCGATCGGCTCTGCTACATAGCAGCGATCATCAGATCGCTGCTATGTAGCTGAAATGCAGGTGTGCTATGAGCACTGACCACAGGGGGCCACTCACAGCAGGCCGGCATCAGTAACCATAGAGGTCTCAAGGACCTCTATGGTTACCATCCTGATGCATCGCCGACCCCCGATCATGTGAGGGGGTCAGCGATGAGGTCAATACCGGCCGCGCGGCCGGAAGCCCCGGTTAAATGCCGCTGTCAGCGTTTGACAGCGGCATTTAACAGGTTAATAGCAGCGGGTGAATCATGATTTATCCCACCGCTATTGCGCGCACATGTCAGCTGTACAAAACAGCTGACATGTCGCGACTTTGATATGGGCTCACCGCCGGAGCCCACATCAAAGCAGGGAACCCGACATGCGCCGTACTAGTACGAGGCATTTCAGGAAGGGGTTATATGATCATGTAGCTCTTTTAAAAACAAGTCCAGCAATACTTTGACATGGCCAGTCCATGCCTCCATTAATGAGAAATCAGTGTTTCAATTGATATGCAAATGAGGCTGTAGATCAGAAGCAACTGCCACTCCAGCTCTGTTCCCCAGGTGTGGTATTTCCTGATGAAGGGGGCATGAGACCCCTGAAACGCGTTGAATAAAACCACTGTGGGCAGGCGGGCGCCATTAAATACTTGGGCATACAGGTCCCCTCAGATCTAAATAAACTATACACACTAAACTATGAAACCCTACTGAATAAAACTATAAGGGATCTAAAAAAGTATGATCAAAAAATGATTTTGTGGTTTGGCCGCATAAACACATTCAAGATGGATGTGCTTCCCCGGTTCCTTTATGTGTTCCAGACGGTACCGATCGCGCCACCTCAAAGTTTTTTTAAGACTATTAAATCAGCTCTAATACATTTTATATGGCGTCAGAACAGATCTAGGCTGAGTTACAGAATATTGACGAGACCTAAATCACAAGGGGGGTGGGACTTCCAGACTTAAAGACATACCACCAGGCCTCACAATTGATCCATCTTTTTGATTGCCATTATAGACGGGAGACCAAACAATGGGTTGGACTGGAACAGGAGGGGTACCTAGTTCCATTGCGGAATTTACCATGGATAGTGACCAGAAATAAAGAGAAAATAGGGGAGGGTTGTCAGGATATGATGGCTTTCGAGATCCTTAAGAGTTGGGACATGCTAAAATATAAGAAAAAATTAATGAGCGCAACTGTCCCATTGTCTCCTATATTCGCTAATCCTGATTTTCCACCGGGCCTTCACTGCGAGAGGTTTTTGGGATGGAGGGTGGAATCCAATCAAAGAATATATCAAATAATCTCGCAGAAGGGTCTTTCCTCTCTCAACGAGCTACAAGACAAATGTCCTACTCGTACACTATCTTGGTTAGAGTATGAACAATTAAAATCAGTTGTCAGACGATTTTCTGGTGGAGAGAGACCACCACCTTCTCTGACACAGTTTGAGAGGATATTCGCCCAGCAGACACCCCCATCGCATCAGATTTCTCTTGTGTACAAATTACTAAACGAGGAGACTTCAACAGTTATCCCGGGATATATTAGAGCATGGGAGGCGGAAATGGGATGCACATTTACTGAGAGGGAAATCGGCATACCGCTGCGCTCATTGGATGTCTCCGGCCAGCCATGCCCAAGAGAAGAATTTCAAAATTCTTACTAGATGGTACCAATATCCTGTGAGGTTGCATGCCATATTCCCCTCGGTGGCGGATGGGTGCTGGCGCTGTGGGAATGCAAGGGGAACTTTGTTCCATATTTGGTGGCAGTGTCCAGGGATAAAGAGTTTCTGGGGAGAAGTATTCTCGACTTACAATAAAATATCAGGAGAGGATATAAATCTTACTCCACACATGGCCATCTTGTCCATGCTACCGGGACCAATAGCCAAACAAAAAAGTAGTCTCCTGAGGTTTTGCCTGACGGCAGCCCGCATGGTTATACCTAGACATTGGCGTACAACAAAAATTCCATCCATGATTGAATGGTTAACAGAATTCTTACATATCCACCATATGGAGGAATTGTTTGCACAGGCTTTGGGTGATAACTCGAGGTACTTGCGGACATGGCAACCCTGGATTTTATTTAGGGACTCTGGGAGTTTCGGAGCTCTCATGGAGAAATGGGAGGTACTTTCCCAGCAGTGAGGTTTCTCCTCAGCTTTCCTGGGCTGGTTTCAGAGGGCTGCGGAGGCATGGTCCTTCCTTTCCCCTTCCCATTTTTCCTTTCTTTTTCCTCTTTTCTTCTTATCTTTCCTTTAAGTCTGACGTTATACCATAAGCTACCATAGCTGCTGTCAGGGATAATTAATAATATATATGGGGCGGATTCTATGGATAAATATAGCAATTGGAAATAGACTTCCGCTTAGCGAAATAATTATCAAAATGGGGCAACAGGTGGTGGACAATACGAGATGCTAAGAAAGAACAGAAGAGTTGAGCAAGGAACATATACGGCAATAACTAATAAATATGACTCTGTGATGATACCATATTTGCGTGAAGTAAAAAACACGTACTATTTTGAGAAGTTTTGTAACTACTTTAGTCTATATGTATGTTTGTATTTGTGATATGTTGTACTATTTTAATACTTTAATAAAAGAGATTAAACATAAAACCACTGTGAATCAACTATACTCTCCTGAAATTCATCTTAGCGGCAGCGAAGAATTTTAACTACAAATCTCCCTTTGAAGACATTATTTTCTCAGGTCGGTGAAGACCTGTGGATCTGCAGCAGCCGCTATCTATATGCTCTAATCTCATCCTAACCAGGTGAGCAAATTTGGTGTATATTCTCCTCTGTGTAACATGGATAAGACCCTATTGCGCTCTTTGTCTCCCCTTTGTTTTGCAGCAGTGTAGAAGCTGTCAGTCAAGGAGGAGGAGACGGTGCTGGGTGGGGAAAAGAGCTGGACTGACAGAGGCTTCAGATCTATGGATTCATCTAAATATCAAAATCAGAGGCTGATTTCTTTGTAATAGAGGAGCAGAGTGGACATGTAAAGGTATTGCTGGACTTGTCTTTGAAAGAACTATAAGTGCATATAAGTAGCATGGAGTGTGAAATCCTGCTAACAAATTTCCTTTAATATTAACTTTGTGTTGTATTATTTCAGAAATAATAAATGTAATGTATCTGTATGATTACTATTTTATCGTTCATTTTTTAGATATCAGGTTGCCTCTGTTGACACTTAAATCATAGTCCTGTTCCAGCATTATGTGATATTTGGCAGCCTAGCTGTTGATTCACTTTATGCTATTAGTGGAGTTCTGCCTTTCTAATATAGAGTTATATGGCTGCCTCCTGCCTGATTCATTGATTAAAATGATGCTTACTATATTTGCAAAAAACTGCGCTAACACAACGTGTGAACAGAGATTATAAAATCCAAATTAACAAAACTCTGAATCCCTATGAAAACAAACTCAAACAGAGGTAGGGTACCATATAAACTTGAGTATAAGCCAACCTGAGTATAAGCCAAGGCACCTAATTTTGCCACGGAAAACTGGGTAAGCTTATTGACTCGAGTATAAGGCGGGTATGTATTGACCCCCTCATCCCTATCCCGGTATGCGTGGTTCCCCCCATCCTGTCCTGCTCTGTGTGGCACCCCCTGTTGTATGCATGGCTCCCCCGTCCCATCCTTGTATGCATGGCTCGGTTCCCCTGATCCCATCCTTGTATGCATGGCTCGGCTCCCCCGGTCCCATCTTTGTATGCTCGGCTCCCCCGGACCCATCCTTTTATGCTCAGCTCCCTTGATCCCACCCTTGTATGCTCGGCTCCCCCTGTCCAATCCTTGAATGCTCGGCTCCCCGGTCCCATCCTTGTATGCTCGGCTCCCCCGGTCCCATCCTTGTATGCTCAGCTCTCCTGGTCCCACCCTTGTATGCTCGGCTCCCCCTGTCCTATCCTTGTATGCTCGACTCCCCGGTCCCATCCTTGCATGCTCGGTTCCCCCGGTCCCATCCTTGTATGCATGGCTCCCCCATCCTCCCCCATCATACTCATGCTCCTTGCTTGGTCTCTGAATGTTCCTGTATCTCCACTGTTCCAGCGCGGCAGTTGTTCCTGTGCTGAGCAGTCACGTGGAACCGCTCATTAAGGTCATGAATTTGTGCTCCACACCTATGGGAGTGGAGTCACGTCCATATTCATGACCTTAATGAGTGGTGCCACCTGACCGCTGAGCACAGAAACAGGAAAGAGTTGCTGTCGCCGGGTCAGCGGTGCAGGGACGAAGATGCAGCGACGGAGGGTGAGTATTGTTGTCTTCTGGAAGCCAGCGGCTGCAGCTGTCACTGTGCTACAGCCACCGGATCCCCCTTCCCCGCCGGCTTTCTGAGCCATGACTCGTGTATAAGCCAAGGGGGTGTTTTCAGCACAAAAAATGTGCTGAAAACCTCCGCTTATACGCGAGTATATACGGTATGTTTATACAGAAGCAGATTTGCCTCTGATCGTTCAGCAGCTTATATGCAGCAAAATCCACATGTGCTACATGCAGATTTTACTGCAGATTTTTTTAACTTTTGCTGCAGATTTCACCGTATGCATTGCAAAGAAATTTCAGCAAGGCGCAGATGACATTTATTTAAATCCGCAAATCTTTGTGGAAAAGTGGAAAATCTGCAGCTAATATGAAAAGTGTGAACAAACTCGTACAAGACAGGACTCAAGAGCCTCTTCAGATGTCCAATATCATCTCTGTACCAAATGAAATTGTAGTATGATTGTGTTGATGAAGCCTTGTCAAGAATTCAAGTCTTCTTCAACTATGTCTGCATGTTGTAGTGTAAGAGCATATTTTAGATTTCACGGTCTCATTCACATTTTGCATATTTCACATAATTCAGTAAGAAAAAGATATTTGTTCAGGAATCTGCATGTGAATTCCCTTGCATGTACTGGTAATGAGAGGAGGACAGAGGAGCTTCTTAAAGAAGAAGTTACAGGTCTGTGAGAGCCAGAAATCTTGCATGTTTTTAGGTGACCAAATACTTATTTTCCACTATAATTTGCAAAATAAATCTTGCCAAATCAGACAAGGTGATTTTGACTCTCATAGTTTTGGTCTACCTATGATGTCAATTACAGGCCTCTCTCACCTTTTTAGCGGGAGAACTTGCACAATTGGTGGCTGACTAAATACTTTTTTCCCCACTGTATGTGCTACTACTAACAGTCTTCCTTTAATGCGATATTATGAGATACAATTTCGCATGCTGTGCTTTTTTTCCCCCTTGAATCGTCTTGAGAAAACTCATCTAATCCACCTTGTAACAATTGAGGAACTGAACAAAGTACAATATGGACTCAATAGGCACCATATTATGATACTGAAAAACGGGGGTTATTAAAATTGTATGGTGCATAATGTAAGCACTAGTAATTATGACAGGAGGAGATCATTATCTGAATTACTACTGGGAAATCCCAAACATAGTACTTAGCCATTAACAATTGATTAAATGGCAAATGTTAGCACCAAGAAATATCTTAAATTATTTAACATATATAAGTGTTTACTACATTAATCTTTAAGATTATTGACAGTGTTAAAAGGTTTTTTCCAAAATCATAATGTGATCTCAGTTTTCCGTACATACTGAATTAATATGTGCCAAAACAACATAATTTAAAAGTGATCACTGGGAAGTGCTGCTTTTTCCATGGGGTTTTGTCACTGCTTTATAAGGAGCTGTGATGACACATCATTTATTCGTAATTATGCCACATGTTTTATTCCATAAGACATAAGCCACAGCTCATACAAGTCTGTACATTGACTCTTGATGTAGGTTCACTTGATGTTTGTTTGTTGACTACCTTTTGTATCAGTCCCTGCAGCTTAGTATTCTACTCTCTTTGGAGGACAATGATGCAGGTTAATTGAACAATCAATATTTGTTAGTTTGTTGAATTCTTGCTGACCACATATTGTATCAACTCCTGATAGTATTGTCTTGGAGGACAAAGACACAGGTTAATTGAACAATCAAACAATCAAGGATTAGGGATTACCTCCTTCCACCTTCCCCCAAACAAAAGGATAATTTCTGGAATGACAGCTGTGGGTATAAAAGGGAACCTCTTTCCTTCTCCAGTGAGACTCTAGAGGACAGTTATCAAAGCACCATGGCTCCAACCAGAGGAATACAGATTTGCTCCACTGCCCATCACTGAACCCATGGAGACATTTGGAGAACCCAGGTTGGAACAATCAGTTCACCTTTCCACATACCGCAATGTACTCTGTCAGATTCCTAAGCATGCCGCTACCTCCTCTCTGTTGGTGCCTGCCAAAAGCGGGTGCTACTGGTTGGGGTAGTTGGCCCTAGAAACTCTGAAGTCACAGATGTTCTAATTTCTGGCAAGCCAGCAGAAGGGTGAAACACTGTCATTTGCACCATCTTGTGTACTTGCTGGGATTCTACTACATGTTATTGACTGATGGTGATCCAATAAAGTATTGCCACACTGTGTTACCCTCTCTCTGTGTTGTCTGAGTAGTATTCTATGGACAGGAAAGGAGTACAGGTGTTTAGTGGTATGATCCCTGGTTCATGCTGTCTTTCTAAAGACAGCTAGGCCAGCGAATGAGAGCACCAACTGACCCTCATGTCGCCACAGGAGTTATGAGGTTTATTTTGGTCTAGATTTTGATCATTCCTTCCAGAAAGCAATGGGCTATGACTCCACTGCCAGTCAAGTTTTGCTATCCTGGTATATACTTCCATGCTGTGCTCTTGTGTTTTGAGTTGATTATTCCCATTCTTTGATATTTGACTATGCGCTTGTTTTATGATTCTGTTCCTGACATAACCTCCTGGATCTGACCAGGCTACCTAACTATCCTTCTTACTAGCTTGTGCCATTGAACAGCAGCTGACTTTGTGGCCCTAGTCCAGGGACCCCTGTGTACAGAGGTTAAAGGGTGAAGGCCAGGACAATCCCTGGATTCTGGGAAACACAGTAGCTTACAGCAAGACTGTTTGTGGTAGCCATTTTGGAGCTGCAGGACAATTGTATACAGTGCACGTGTGAGAAAAATCTGCACTGATTTGCAATTATCATGTCCATAATGATACCCCCTTGGTCTCTCTTTACCATCAGTTACCAAAGGATTTTTTTTTTTTTAAGTTCTAATGTTGCCAACTGAACATACTCAGATGCACCTACAGTAATGACTGTAAGGGGTGTACAGGCGGATGGTTTGGACCCTACATTCCTGTGCATACCTGTCAAATAAAACTGGGTACAACTTACATGTTTTAATATGTGTACCATGTAATATGGTAGCATTTGATTCTATTTTAGTGTGCTGACCAATCTACTTGTGTTTATACATTGTGCAAGTAATGTTTATATGTCTTTAGGCATAAGGGATAGAGGTAGGGATATGTAGTGATAAAGTTAGGCTTAGGGTACCGTCTCACAGTGGCACTTTTGTCGCTACGACGGTACGATCCGTGACGTTCCAGCGATATCCATAAGATATCGCTGTGTCTGACATGCAGCAGCGATCAGGGACCCTGCTGAGAATCATACGTCGTAGCAGATCGTTTGGAACTTTATTTCGTCGCTGGATCTCCCGCTGTCATCGCTGGATCGGTGTGTGTGACACCGATCCAGCGATGCGTTCGCTTGTAACCAGGGTAAACATCGGGTTACTAAGCGCAGGGCCGCGCTTAGTAACCCGATGTTTACCCTGGTTACCATCGTAAATGTAAAAAAAAACAAACCGTACATACTCACATTCCGGTGTCTGTCAGGTCCCTAGAAGTCTGCTTTCCGCACTGACTGACTACCGGCCGGAAAGTAAAAGCAGAGCACAGCGGTGACGTCGAGGGACCTGACGGACACCGGAATGTGAGTATGTACGGTTTTTTTTTTTTTACATTTACGATGGTAACCAGGGTAAACATTGGGTTACTAAGCGCGGCCCTGCGCTTAGTAACCCGATGTTTACCCTGGTTACCCGGGGACTTCGGCATCGTTGGTCACTGGAGAGCTGTCTGTGACAGCTCCCCAGCGACCACACAACGACTTACCAACGATCACGGCCAGGTCGTATCGCTGGTCATGATTGTTGGTAAATCTTTTTGTGTAATGGTACCCTTAGTGTTCAGTCATAGTTATGTAGGATTTAGGACAGTGGAGGGCACTATAGAGTTAGATACTAGATTAAGATAAGAACTGGTTCAGCTGGAGTTGAAGGGGTCGGGCCAGTTTAGAGGCAGGGATAGCGCCTTCCTGAGGTAATTTGCAGTTAGTGGGAGGAGCTAGAGCAGAGTGAGAAGAATTGTTCTAGAAGATTTTCAGTTGTGAATAGGACAGTGAACAGAGAAGATTAGAAGGGTGACACGTCTGTCTTCGTGACTGGTGTGACCTGGGCAGTTGGAGTGGTCAGCGGTTAGGCCTTTGGGAACTTCTGTGACATCCGGGACCTACGGATAGACAAGGATTAGAAGCATAATCCTGTAATTTCGCCCAAGGAAGGGGAAAGTGGATGGGGAGCACCACGGACCAGCTGGGCCGACAATCCAGAAAACTGCAGGAATGGAGATCACGGTACCAGATGATGTGTTGTCAGGAAAACCAGGGACGGCTTAGAAGGTGAAACATCTGTGACATGTGAAGACTGTTGGATAGTGTCTGTAATGCAACTGAAGGAGTAAAGTAAAGTTCTGTTGGAAATTAATCTGGACTTTGAGAGTTATTGCGTGTTGCTGAGACAAATCGGGACTTTGCAGTTTGAGGAGAATGCTGACCCACAGATGGGTGAAATACATTGCAAACGCAGCACACCAGAGAAAAAACATTTTATTAATGCAGCGGGCGCCGGGGTCTGTTGGAACGAGTAAAGAAAATTGGCACGCACTCAGGAAAATAAGGGAGTGAGGTGCAGGTGTAGTGGGCTATGAAAGCCCCACGTACATAGAAAATATAGTACACCGCACACTCTGTATGTGTTTTGCAATGGTGAAAATTTATTGACAAAACAACTATGTGATGTGAAAGTGACCAGAAGTAGTTATGACGTTTCGGCCCTACCAGAGCCTTAATCATTAAATCGCTCTATTGTGCAAAGGAGAGAGGATAGAGATCCTTGGAGCAAGAGGCATACACTTAGGTGCCAAATTGCTGAGGACATAGAGTCGCATAGACTGCCCTGTTGTGGGGTCTTATAGGTCAAGCTGATGAGCGGCGCTCCCTCGCCACAGCTACCACCCTGGCCCCCGTCACATGACCATGTCTAATAAAACACTCTCACTGCACCCTCATTGATAGCTAGGATGTATCCCAGCTATGCTATACTCATCTCTGTAAATCCTATTGATACCAGCTGCAGATGCACCTAATATCCCTGAATAATCCATGAAAAACAGAAGTATTTTTTAGACCCTGTCTAATAAAAACACCCTTACTGCATCCTCACTGCTGTAACAGCCAGGTTATAGCACAGCTCAGCTATGATATGTTCAGCTTTGCTATGCATGCAGGCGAGAGAGTGATCAGGCTTGTTAGAGAAGCTGAGAGCATCCAAGGGAGCATAGTAAGGAAAGAATTATTTATACAATGTTTGTACACCACCCCATAAGTTTAACTATCCAAACCATCAAGTTGATTGTTTACAGATTGATTTTTTTTAACAAAAGTAACCTTATAATTTTTTTTAGAAGAAATAATGTTTATACAGACAGTGATAAACTAGCACAGTAAGTAGCCTACTACACTACTTCTAAGTTTGCCTTCTTTTCCTCTTTCTCTATTTCCCTCTCTCTTCTTTGTATTTATTTTTATTCGTTTGCTCGGGCTCTCTCATTCTCTTTCCTCTATTTTTCTCTTATCACTAATTTCTTTTACCCATGTTCTAATTTTCTTTCTTTATTTCTCTTTATAAACTTTACCTCTATGACAAGAAGCAGTGTGCTGCTGGAAAATGTAGTTTTAGCAAATAAGAATAAGAATGCAAATTCAGCTTTGCAAAGCCAGATGCGCACAGGGGCATAAGCAGATAAAAAATACAGAAAGGTACTGCAATGCAACTGTGGAGCAGTTGCGCTCAGCCACCACCAGGGGGTGATGTTACAGGAAAAAGTTTGGACACACCTTCTCATTTAAAGATTTTTCTGTATTTTCTTCAAAGTAGCCACCTTTTGCTTTGATGACTGCTTTGCACACTCTTGGCATTCTCTTGATGAGCTTCAAGAGGTATTCATCAGAAATGGTCTTCCAACAATCTTGAAGGAGTTCCCAGAGATGCTTAGCACTTGTTGGCCCTTTTGCCTTCACTCTGCGGTCCAGCTCACCCCTAACCATCTCAATTGGGTTCAGGTCTGGTGACTGTGGAGGCCAGGTCATCTGGCGTAGCACCTCATCACTCTCCTTCTTGGTCAAATAGCCCTTACACTGCCTGGAAGTGTGTTTGGGGTCATTGTCCTGTTGAAAAATAAATGATGGTCTTCCTTTCCTGGGCCAGTCCTCATGTGAGCCAGTTTCTTTGTAGCGCTTGATGGTTTTTGCCACTGCACTTGGGGACACTCATAATAATAATAATAATCTTTATTTTTATATAGCGCTAACATATTCCGCAGCGCTTTACAGTTTGCACACATTATCATCGCTGTCCCCGATGGGGCTCACAATCTAAATTCCCTATCAGTATGTCTTTGGAATGTGGGAGGAAACTGTGGAACCCAGAGGAAACCCATGCAAACACGGAGAGAACATACAAACTCTTTGCAGATGTTGTCCAAGGTGGGATTAGAACCTAGGACTCCAGCGCTGCAAGGCTGCAGTGCTAACCACTGAGCCACCGTGCTGCCCTGCACTATCAAAGTTTTCCCAATTTTTCAGACTGACTGACCTTCATTTCTTAAGGTAATGATGGCCACTCGTTTTTATTTACTTAGCTGCTTTTTTCTTGCCATAATACAAATTCTAAGAGTCTATTCAGTAGGACTACCAGCTGTGTATCCACCAGACTTCTGCTCAACACAACTGATGGTCCCAACCCCATTTATAAGGCAAGAAATCCCACTTACTAAACCTGACAGGGCACACCTGTGAAGTGAAAACCATTTCCGGTGACTACCTTTTGAAGCTCATCAAGAATGCCAAGAGTGCCAAGAATGCCAAGAGTGTGCAAAGCAGTCATCAAAGCAAAAGGTGGCCACTTTGAAGAACCTAGAATATTAGACATATTTTCAGTTGTTTCACACTTTTTTGTTAAGTATATAATTCCATATATACACTGTGTTCCAAATTATTATGCAAATTGGATTTAAGTGTGATAAAGATTTAATTGTTTTGTTTTTCAAATAAACTCGTGGATGGTATTGTGTCTCAGGGCTCAATGGATCACTGAAATCAATCTTAAACACATGGGATAATTAGTTTTCCAGGTGATTCTAATTAAAGGAAAACTACTTAAAAATGATGTTCCACATTATTAAGCAGGTCACAGTTTTCAAGTAACATGGGGAAGAAAAAGGATCTCTCTGCTGCTGAAAAGCATCAAATAGTGCAATGCCTTGGTGAAAGGATGAAAACATTAGAAATTTCCCGAAAACCTAAGCGTGATCATCGTACTGTTAAGAGATTTGTGGCTGTATCTGAGCACAGATGTGTTTGTGCTGATAAAGGCATAATGAGGAAGATTTCTGCCAGGCAAGTTCATCGGATTAAGAGAGCAGCTGCTAAAAAGCCATTACAAAGCAGCAAACAGATATTTGAAGCTCCTGGTGCCTCTGGAGTCCCTCGAACCTCAAGGTGTAGGATCTTTCAAAGGCTTGCTGTGGTTCATAAACCTACTATTCGGCAACTCTTAAACAGTGTTCACAAGCAGAAATGGTTGCATTGGGCCCAGACATACATGAAGACTAATTTCCAAACATTCTTGTTTACTGATAAGTGTTGAGCAACCCTGGATGGTCCAGATGGATGGAGTAGTGGATGGTTGGTGGATGGCCACCATGTCCCAACAAGGCTGTGACATCAGAAAGAAGGTGGGGGAGTCATGTTTTGGGCCGGAATCATGGGGAAACAGCTGGTATGGCCCTTTAAGGTTCCTGAAGGTGTGAAAATGACCTCTGCAAAGTATATAGAGTTTCTGACTGACAACTTTCCTCCATGGTATAAAAAGCAGAAATGTGCCTTCAGGAGCAAAATCATCTTCATCATTAGTGTTGAGCGATACCGTCCGATACTTGAAAGTATCGGTATCGGAAAGTATCGGCCGATACCGTCACAGTATCGGAATCCAATCCGATACCGATACCCGATACCAATACAAGTCAATGGGACTCATGTATCGGACGGTATCCCTGATGGTTCCCAGGGTCTGAAGGAGAGGAAACTCTCCTTCAGGCCCTGGGAACCATATAAATGTGTAAAAGAAAGAATTAAAATAAAAAATATCGCTATACTCACCTGTCCGACGCAGCCGGGACTTCAGCGAGGGAACCGGCAGCGTTGTTTGTTTAAAAATCGCGCTATTACTTGGTTACGTGAATTCCCGGCTTGTGATTGGTCAGGTCGGCCATGTTGCCGGGACGCGGACCAATCACAGCAAGCCGTGACGAAATTACGTCACGGCTTGCTGTGATTGGTCCGCGTCCCGGCAATATGGCCGCCCTGACCAATCACAAGCCGGGACGTCACGGGAGGCTGGACACGCGCTCATTTTAAAATGGGCGCGTGTCCAGCCTCCCGTGACGTCACGGCTTGTGATTGGTTGCGCCGCGATCAACCAATCACAAGCCGGGAGGCTGGACGCGCTCATTTTGAAATGGGCGCGTGTCCAGCCTCCCGTGACGTCACGGCTTGTGATTGGTTGCGCCGCGATCAACCAATCACAAGCCGGGAGGCTGGACGCGCTCATTTTGAAATGGGCGCGTGTCCAGCCTCCCGGCTTGTGATTGGTTGACCGCGACGCAACCAATCACAAGCCGTGACGTCACGGGAGGCTGGACACGCGCCCTTTTTAAAATGAGCGCGTTTCCAGCCTCCCGTGACGTCACGGCTTGTGATTGGTTAATGGCGGCCATGTTGCCGGGACGCGGACCAATCACAGCAAGCCGTGACGTATTTTCGTCACGGCTTGCTGTGATTGGTCCGCGGCCCGGCAACATGGCCGCCCTGACCAATCACAAGCCGGGACTTCGCGTAACCATGTAAAAGCGGGAATTTTAAACAAACAACGCTGCCGGTTCCTGCGCTGAGGTCCCGGCTGCGTCGGACAGGTGAGTATAGCGATATTTTTTATTTTAATTCTCTATTTTACACATTTTAACATTAATGTTGTTCCGATACCCGATACCCGATACCACAAGAGTATCGGAATCCCGGTATCGGAATTCCGATACAGCAAGTATCGGCCGATACCCGATACTTGCAGCATCGGAATGCTCAACACTAATCTTCATGCATGACAATGCACCATCTCCCGCTGCAAAGAAAACCTCTGAGTCATTGGCTGCTATGGGCATAAAAGGAGATAAACTCATGGTGTGGCCACCACCTTCCCCTGACCTCAACCCTATAGAGAACCTTTGGAGTATCATCAAGCAAAAGATCTATGAGGGTGGGAGGCAGTTCACATCAAAAGCAGCTCTTGGAGGCTATTCTGACTTCATACAAAGAAATACAAGCAGAAACTTAATGGACGCAGGAATTGTGAAGGTGATATCAAAGAAGGGTTCCTATGGTAACATGTAACTTGGCCTGTTAGGATGTTTTGGAGTTAAATAGCTTTTTTGTTCAGTGAATGTGACCTCCTAATGCTGCAAATTCCACAAATGAGCATTTTCAGTTCTTTAAAACATATTAAATGTTTAGAAATTCTACTGTGCCTAATAATTTGGAACAGTGCATTTTAAGTTTTTATTCATTTTGGAGATTATACTGTTATCATTGGGAGGTTTATTCAATAAAATTCGATGTATACTCTAATGGGTGATTACTTTTAATAGACCGAGTGTCATTTGCACCAACCATTTAGGAAAATCAGAGAAAAAAGTCTTTTGCATAATAATTTGGAACATAGTGTATATACTAGGTGGTGGCCTGATTCTAACGCATCTGGTATTCTAGAATATGTATGCGTAGTGTATAGCACAGCCCACGTAGTATATTGCACAGCCCACGCAGTACATTGCGCAGCCCACGCAGTACATTGCGCAGCCCATGCAGTACATTGCGCAGCCCACGTAGTACATTCCGCAGCCCACATAGTACATTGCGCAGTTCACATAGTACATTGCGCAGCCCACGTAGTACATTGCGCAGCCCACATAGTACATTGCGCAGCCCACGTTGTATATTGCGCAGCCCACGTAGTACATTGCGCAGCCCACGTAGTACATTGCGCAGCCCATGTTGTATATTGTGCAGCCCATGTTGTATATTGCGCAGCCCACGTTGTATATTGCGCAGCCCATGTAGTATATCGTGCAGTCCACGTAGTATATTGCGCAGCCTACGTTGTATATTGCGCAGCCCACATAGTATATTGCGCAGCCCACGTTGTACATTGCGCAGCCCACGTTGTACATTGCGCAGCCCACGTTGTGCATTGCGCAGCCCATGTTGCATATTGCGCAGCCCACGTAGTATATTGCGAAGCCCATATTGCATATTACACAGCCCACATAGTATATTGCGCAGGCCACATAGTATATGAGTAGCCCATGTTGTATATTGCGCAGCCCATGTAGTATATCGCGCAGCCCACATAGTATATTGCGCAGCCCACATTGTATATTGTGCAGCCCACATTGTATATTGCGCAGCCCACATAGTATATTGCGCAGCCCATGTTGTATATTGCGCAGCCCACGTTGTATATTGCACAGCCCACGTAGTATATCGCGCAGCCCACGTAGTATATCGCGCAGCCCACGTAGTATCACTAGAAGTCCCGGGAATTTCAAGATCCCCCCTGAAGTCCTGAGAGAGGGTCAAATGACCCTCTGTCCATATTGACACCTTAATTAGCATCCTTTCATTTGTAAATGTGCTCTAGCCTGAGGAATCTGCAGGGGGGATTATCTAAGATAAGAGTGTGTAAACAGAAGAATGCAAGCTATTCCTGAGTGTGAGGGTTGCTGCTCACAAGAAAGAGATGCTGGCTTCACAGTGCCTTTTTTTGCCTGATCGTTTGCATCCTGTTTTGCAGGGGTTGGTGCAGAGAAGGTACAGTCATCCAGAGAATGGCCCGGGGATCGCCTCTGAACTACAGGCTGGTTCCGAGGTGATCCTTCACAGACGTTCGCCGGCGACATGTCCGCATGCATCATGTCACCAGTGATGCCCCGGCGATGTGCACGCGCACGTGATCGCCTGCACATCGCCGGGAATCATCTCCCCATGTGACGGCCCTATTAGGGCCCAGGAGTGACTCCAAAACCCAGAACAGGTGTCAATCTTGAAAGAAAACTGATCAGGAACTGAAGTGTGTCCCTAGCCAAAGAATGTGAGCTGCTCCTGAGTGTCTGCCCACCCCCCCCCCCAGCTGCATTGCATTAGCAAATTTGCATGCAGCTTTATGTGCTGTGGGGGAGAAACCTATTTTGTTCACAGGAAAGAAAATGGAGAGAAGGCACACCATTGAAGAGGCATTGGAACTGATTCTGAGCAACACAAACCCTTCTGACTCAGATGGAGAAGACATAGTCCTTCAACCAGATTCGGACTCTGAGCTGTCTTCAGGTTAGGCTGGCTTCACACTCCCTTTTTTGCCTGTTCATTTGGATCCTATGTTTTGCAGGGGTTGGTGCAGATAAGGGTCGGTGCGGGGCAGGTGTGGTGCGTGGGCAGTACGCTGCAGTGCAGGGTGGGTGTGGTGCCTGACTATCTTTTTTATTTTGAACCAAAACAAAATGCTTATTTGAAATTATTTATCTTGCAGATGAGGAGACTCCACCTCTACCAAAAAAGAGAGCTCGGTTGGCGAGTGAGCCGACAGAGACCGCAAAAGATGGCACAGTGTGGCATGAAGTACAAGTGGGGAAACATCTCCATTTGACCCCAATAGAACCGTACCCTACAGATGGAGAGCCAAGTGCTAAGGCCAGACGAAGTGTCCAGAGTCGCCTTCAGAGCTTCCTCTGTTTTATCAGTCTTGACATGCTTCGTAGCATTGAAGAATGGACTACTCAACATGCACGTCACACAGAGCAGGTGGATTGGTTCATGGGTCTCCCGGAACTAATGGCATTTATTTCAGTCATTATCTTGCGGGGGGTGACCAAGGTTCCATCACTACGTGACAGCTGGTCAGCAAACCTGGGAAACCCAAGGATCATTGCCACTATGACCTGAAACTGCTTTCAAGACATCATGCAACACCTACGCTTTGATGACATGTTCACGCGCAGTGAGCGAGTGGAGACCGATAAGTTTGCTGCAATCTCCGATGTGTGGAGATCGTTTGTCACCAACTGCATCGCATCCTACAACCCTGGTCGACACATCACTATTGATGATCAGCTTTTCCCGTCAAAGACTCACTGCTGTTTTCTGCAATACATTGCAACAAAACCAGACAAGTTTGGCATCAAGTTTTGGGTGGCTTGCGACTTGAAATCAAAGTACATCTGTAATGTCCTCCCATATCTTGGCAAGGACCCCAGTCGTCCCAGCGGGGAGAGACTGTCCGAAACTGTAGTGATGAGGCTGATGGAACCATTCATGGACAAGGGCAGAACTGTAACCACGGACAATTTCTTTACATCATTGTCACTTGCACAACGACTGCTTAGCCGGGAAACCACTATCCTCGGCACAGTCAACAAGAGTCGCCGGGAAATTCCTCAATCCGCTAGACAGATGGACCGCACTGAATTCACCACTCAGGTGTTTTCAACCACTGGTGCCACACTGACAGTGTATGCACCCAAAGGAAAGAAGGCAGTCTACATTCTCAGCAGCATGCACAGCGTGGTTGAGACTGAGGATACCAACAAAAGGAAGCCAAACACGGTCACACAATACAACCACACAAAGTGCGGTGTGGATGTAATGGACCAAATGGTGCGGGAGTACAGCGTGCCTGCAGGAACACGGAGATGGCCAGTCGCCGTGTTCTACAACATGATTGACATGGCAGCACTCAATGCTCATGTTCTTTATCAGGCATGCACTGGGGTGCAGGAGAGACGGGTGGACTTCCTGGTTGAGCTTGCAAAAGAGTTAGGTGGCCGTCATGTGACTGAAAAGAAGGCACGCAAGGAGAAACTCCTTTGGCAACTTCCTTCCACACCCAGCCCTGGCAAAAGGGTGAAGTGTCAGGTCAAACATCGATGCACGAACAATTGTGCAACTGAGAGATGTGTTGACTGCTACAAATACACGTGTGGCAAATGTACCAGGGACATACCCAGGCAGTGCCAGGTATGTTCCGACATGTTCAGACAGACTGCTGAGTGAGTGCTGAAATGCTAGTCACACAAGGACATGCCACTCACACACACACAGCCCCCCACTGCAGCCTATTGAAAATATGTGTGGAATTGTTTTAGTCCTTGTATTTTTTTAACATTTTTATAACAAAAATAAAAAGCATCCTTTGATGCGTGCTCCTTTACTCCCCTACCCCCATGTATTTGTCTTTACCCTTTCCCCCTCCCCTCTTCCCACTCCTCCACCAACATCCCTCCCTGTTGTATAATTTGATTATATTGTTTTCTTGTTCACTGTTTTATCACATTTGTTTGGCCATGCTGCTTATACACTGCTCATCTTGAAAATGTGACTATTTGTTTGATGTTGGTGTGAAATAACCCTTTAGTGAAAAAAAAATCTTATTGGTTTTTTTAAAAAAATAAAAAGCATCGAAACAAATAACCGTTGTTCTTTTGTATATTTTTCACACTAAAATTTCAGTCCTCTTGTGCGAATTTTTTTCGCCCCAAATTTGCACAAGAATCAACATGCTGCGATTTTTTTTCGCTAGTGTGATTGAGGCCTAAAGGTACAGTTACACGTTACGATCTCGTTGACGATATCGTTTGAAAACGTTGTCATGTCCCACGACTTGAGAAATCATTTAATGTTTGCATTGCTTGTGTTCTAGCCTTCTTTCTAGACAGAAGTTTGCTTTTCCCTGTATTTTGTCCCAACTCTCTCACTGTAGTCCTGTGATGTATGTTTGTTCACGCCCTTATTCTCCATTTTGTCATCATCCCCATATCTGTATGCATCCTATTACATGTCCTCTGTTGAATATTCCTTTTTACCTGCTACTTTCATCATAATACAAGAATTTCGGTTAAAGCAATCCTCTTTTCCTGGAGTCTTCTTACATGAGAAGGTGGCTGAGTTAAGCTATCTGATAAATCGGTATGAACGTGAGTACAGGTCAATACGGAAGTGCCCAAAAGAATAGGTCTATCCAGGCACCACTGCGTTCTACATACCCATGAGTCAGAATAGTAAAAAGGAATATCCTGCCTTCAGAGACAGTAACTCAAGGTCTGTGCTGAACCTCAGTGGAAAAGGACATTTCCCAGATACACAGTAACCCAGTTCCCAGCCAGACCCCAGCGTGCATAGAAGCACACACTGCAGATAAACAGTGAGAAGTATAACCCTCATCATCCACTCTTCCTGCCTGCAAGCAAATCATGTCTGAAGCAAGGAATACAATGTCCCTACCAGACTTACAAACACAGGACAGAGACCCAGATCCCCATCCACCAGCTAGTGAAAGAGGAAAACGTACAGTTAAACCTACATGGAAAGTCATGGAGAATTTAGAGACTGCAAAAGGTGTCGTATATCGTGATGTGTCTTCATTGTGGGAGAAAGTGCTGAGTCACATAGACACTGTATCAAGGCCTGCTTCTCATGAGTTACCACTAGAGGGAGTCCTAGAACAATTATGCACAGCATACCAAATGTATATGGAGAAGACTGACCAATACATTACTCTCCTGAAAAAACTGAATCTGCCAGAGACTTTAAACGAATTGCAAAGTTTCCAGCAACTTAATTCTGAAAGGGACTGCACCGTACGTGACATTAAAACCAAGATAGAGGCTAAAATTGCACGGACACCAGATGCATCATCTCGCTCATCCAAATCGTCTAAGCACTCAAAACGCTCATCTAGGTCAAGTTCATCAAAATATTCCACTCTCAGCCAGCAGCTTATAAGGGCACGTGCTAAGGCAGAAACGTCTAAGATACAAGCAGCCTTTGCGCAAAGGAGAGCAGATATGGACGCAGCCACAGCACAAAAGAGAGCAGAAATGGATGCAGCACAAAGGAGAGCAGACATGGATGCGGATGCAGCACGCAAGGAAGCTCTGGAGAAGGAATGTGAGCACGCAACAGCCATGGCGGAGTTAAGGATCCTGGAGTGAGCTATCAGTGGGAGTCAAAGAGCCAGCATCAGTTTGTGTGAAGTGGAGGCAGAGGACCCTATTGATCGCACAAGAGACTACGTGCTAAGCCAAAATGGCGAACCGCAGATCATCACTAACACTCCTGATGGCGTTCATGCTTCTCCAGGGCACCAGGATGCCGATCCACTTACAGAACCCTACACTCAAGGTCAGTACAATGCTCCAAAACTTGAACTTCCTTCGTATTCCGGTATGCGCCAAGACCCTGCATCTCATCAAACTCCACAGGCTATTATCTACAATCAACCCAATATACCGGCAGGTCATTATACTCTCGACAACCGCATAGTGCCAGCTCCGCATGTAGCAGACACTATACCCACCAAACTGGTTGCTGGACTAAATGCATATGCCACTCCATACTTACCCACGTTTCAAGGCCAAGACGTCTCCACTCCTATGTACAACACCGCTCAGCCCACATTCGTGCATCCTAAGTCAGAAAGAACAGACATGTCCGACTTCGCAAGGTACATGATTCGCCGCGAACTTACTAAAACCGGTCTCACAAGGTTTGACGACCAACCTGAAAATTACAGAGGTTGGAAAAATGCCTTTAGAACCGTAACTAGTGACCTCGGCATCACTGCTGCCGAAGAGCTGGACCTGCTAATCAGATGGCTAGGACCACAATCCACAGAGCGTGTCAAGAGACTCAGGTCTGTACATATCAGTAATCCAATGGCTGGTCTCATGGCTGCATGGGAAAGACTAGAGAAAAACTTTGGCAGTCCAGAAGCCATAGAGGATGCACTGTTCAAGCGTCTACAGAGTTTTCCAAAGATATCAAGCAAGGACAGTTCAAAGTTCCTAGAGCTCAGTGACTTGCTGTTAGAGCTCCAGCTGGCCAAGGCAGACACCCACCTACCTGGCCTCAGCTATCTGGACACTGCTCGTGGAGTAAATCCCATTATCTCCAAGCTACCATACAACGTACAAGAAAGGTGGACTACACTAGGGTCAAAATACAAGAAAGACCATCAAGTGTCATTTCCTCCGTTCTCCTACTTCTGTGAGTTTATAAAAGATGTGGCAGAGCGCAAGAACGACCCAAGCTTTTCCTATGAAGAATACAGTGGCCCAGCTTCACCTCCTTCTAAATACGTGAGCGCACGCTCGAATGATAGAAACCGCAGGGGTCCAGTGTCAGTGAAGAAGACGGATATTCTTCCCTTACCAACATCACCCCCAGACAAGAGTAACAAAGGTGAAAAGATAGAGAACCCAAATCGTGAGTGTCCCATCCACAAGAAGCCACATCCCTTAAAAAAGTGTGTCGGCTTCAGGAAGAAACCGCTCCTAGAACGCAAGGAGCTTCTAAAGAAGTTCGGGGTATGCTACAGATGTTGTGCTTCTACTGAACACCTTGCTAAAGACTGTAAAACTACAATTAAGTGCATGGAGTGTGACAGTGAGGACCACGTACAAGCACTCCACCCATTCCGTCCTGACTCTACACTTACTCCTTCCCCCACCACGAGCCATGGCGGGGAGGACGCAGCTCAAACTGCAAGCCATACCACAATATCTTCTTCATGCACAGAAGTCTGCGGAGAAGACCTCTGGGACAAGTCCTGTGCGAAGATTTGCCTGGTGAACGTATATCCCAACGGTCACCCAGAGAAAGCCGTGAAGGTGTACGTCCTTCTGGATGATCAGAGCAACCGATCACTTGCAAGGTCAGAACTCTTTGATATGTTTAACTTAAAGGCAAATGCTTACCCTTACACCTTAGGTACCTGCAGTGGTGTTACAGAGGTTTATGGGAGAAGGGCCAGTGGTCTTACAGCGACATCTCTCGAGAACACCGTCGAGATACCGTTACCTACACTGGTCGAGTGCAACCAGATTCCATCCAATCGAGAAGAGATCCCAACGCCAGAGGCTGCTCTTCATCACCAACATCTCAAGGGGATAGCAAACAAGATACCAGCCCTCAACAACAGTGCAGATATCCTGATTCTGCTTGGCAGAGACATCCTCCGGCTGCACAAGGTGCGTCAGCAAATTAATGAACCACACGATGCACCATTTGCCCAACGCTTAGATCTAGGCTGGGTAATCATAGGCAATGTTTGCATACACAAGATGAAGAGACCTAACAACATCTCCTCTTACAAGACACACATCTTGTCAAATGGTCGCAGCACCCATTTCCAACCATGCCCACATCACTACTGGGTGAAAGAGAAAGTGAGCAACACCAAGTGGCAACAGGAATCCTTCAACAACATGAACACACTCCAGTCCTGGGAAGAAAACCTCGGGTCATCAGTGTTCGATTCCACAAGTAATGACAACAAGTTGGCACCCACAAGGGAAGATAAAGAATTTATAAAGGTTATTGATAAAGAATTTGTTCAAGACGACTCCAACAGTTGGGTAGCTCCTTTACCCTTTCGTTTCCCAAGAGTGAGGTTGCCGAACAACCTGCAGCAAGCAACTGCAAGGTTCTCATCCTTAAAGCGTACCCTAAAGAGGAAACCAGAGATGGAGAAGCATTTCATTGACTTTATGCAGAACATCTTTGACAGAAATCATGCTGAACCTGCGCCACCACTGAGGGAGGGAGAAGAATGTTGGTATCTTCCATCCTTTGGTGTCTATCACCCTCGCAAGCCTAATCAGATCAGAGTGGTGTTTGACTCCAGTGCTCAGTTTGAAGGCCTCTCTCTCAATAACCTGCTCCTAACTGGGCCCAACCTGAACAACAGCCTCCTTGGAGTATTGATCCGCTTCAGACAAGAACCTGTTGCCATAATGGCCGACATTCAGCAGATGTTTCATTGCTTCATTGTGAAAGAAGACAACAGAAACTATCTTAGGTTCCTATGGCACAAGGACAACAACGTCAACAATCAGGTCATAGACTACCGGATGAAGGTCCATGTCTTCGGCAACAGTCCCTCACCTGCTGTGGCGATCTATGGACTGAGACGGACAGCCCAGGAAGGTGAGAGAGAGTACGGTTCCGATGCTCGGCAATTTGTAGAGAAGAACTTCTACGTGGACGATGGGCTCAAGTCCTTGCCCACAAGCGAAGATGCAATTGACCTACTCTCCAGGACACAGGAAATGCTATCCACATCAAACCTCAGACTCCACAAGATTATCTCTAACAGTCAAGAGGTAATGAACGCGTTTCCATCTGAAGACCATGCCACAAACATAAAGGACCTCAACTTGGGTTCTGATATTACTCCAGCCACATTTCTCACACAGAAGATTGGAGCTGCTACAGTTCCGCCTGGGAACTTCGATAACAAGGACATTTACAGACGTCAGTGGAGGCAAGTACAACACCTGGCTAACGTGTTTTGGCATCGATGGAAGACCAAATATTTGCACTTGCTTCAAAACCGTCACAAACGGCAGACACCCAGTCCCAATCTCCAAGAAGGAGACCTTGTTCTCTTAAAGGATAAAGAGGCTCATCGTAATGACTGGCCAATGGGACTTATCACCAAGGTCCTACCCGGTGAGGACGGAAAGACTCGTAAGGTAGAAGTTAAGGTGACAAAAGGGGGCTCTACCCGAACCTTCTTCCGCCCGGTCACTGAACTCGTGTTGCTTCTACGAAAGGAGGACATCACATGAACTGAACATGCTCCTGGACGTTGTTCACGGCGGGGAGCATTCCTCCTCATCCCCCAGTCTATTGAATGTTGACATTTTCCATTGGATTGAACCCTTAACATTCCCATTGGATTCTGGGTTGGTGGAAGAGTTTGCATGTTTGCGGCTTCCCCAATCTGAAGATGGGTTTTATATACTTGAACTTATCTTTCGGTGTGATCTACGGGTCAACAACAACGAGTTGGACTTAAAAATCTTTTATGTTTATTATTGCATGCATGTTTTCTTCCTCTTGTTTTTTCAGGTTCGAACGACTTCGAAAAATTACGGACATCGTGAAATCCAAGGATTTCAGACGGGGAGTGTCATGTCCCATGACTTGAGAAATCATTTAATGTTTGCATTGCTTGTGTTCTAGCCTTCTTTCTAGACAGAAGTTTGCTTTTCCCTGTATTTTGTCCCAACTCTCTCACTGTAGTCCTGTGATGTATGTTTGTTCACGCCCTTATTCTCCATTTTGTCATCATCCCCATATCTGTATGCATCCTATTACATGTCCTCTGTTGAATATTCCTTTTTACCTGCTACTTTCATCATAATACAAGAATTTCGGTTAAAGCAATCCTCTTTTCCTGGAGTCTTCTTACATGAGAAGGTGGCTGAGTTAAGCTATCTGATAAATCGGTATGAACGTGAGTACAGGTCAATACGGAAGTGCCCAAAAGAATAGGTCTATCCAGGCACCACTGCGTTCTACATACCCATGAGTCAGAATAAACGTTATGTGATCACGTCATTCATGCGATGTCGTTTTCACATCGTTGCGTGTAACGTGAAGATATTGGACGAACACATCGTTGGATCGCTGTTTGCAGATTTGAGGTCAGGATCTCAAATCTGACGATCCTCGTCCAATTATGTGTCAGAAGATGTGCAGCATCGTTCAGTGTAACGCTGAGATGAACGATGTCGGTCTAAATTCTCCTATTCCTGCCATTGTGAAAAATCGTTCTGCAAACGTTTGCAATGAGGCTAACGCGGAGCCAAAATTTACATCGTTAACAAGATAGTTGCATGTGACGCCTCTTGGACGATGTGAAACTGATTGCACGAACGATGTGATCACGTGACATTTCTAACTATATCGTCGACGAGATCGTAACATGTAATGGTACCTTTGACCGCTGCGAATCCGCAGCAGTTTCCCCTGAGTTTACAGTACAATGTAAACTTATGGGAAACAAAAAACGCTGTGCACATGCTGCGGAAAAATCCGCGCGGAAACGCTGCGGATTACATTCCGCAGCATGTCTCTTCTTTTCACCTGCTCCAATAGGAAACTGCAGATGAAAATCCGCAGAAGAAACCGCAGTAAAAAACGCGATAAATCCGCAGTAAAAACCGCAACGGGTTTTCACTGCGGATTTTGAAATTCCGCTGCGGAAAAATCTGCAGTGGAATCCGCAAAGTGTGCACATAGCCTTAAGGTACCGTCACATTTAGCGACGCTGCAGCGATACAGACAACGATGTCGATCGCTGCAGCGTCGCTGTTTGGTCGCTGGAGAGCTGTCACACAGACAGCTCTCCAGCGACCAACGATGCCGAGGTCCCCGGGTAACCAGGGTAAACATCGGGTTACTAAGCACAGGGCCGCGCTTAGTAACTCGATGTTTACCCTGGTTACCAGCGTAAAAGTAAAAAAAAAAAAACACTACATACTTACATTCTGGTGTCTGTCCCCCGGCGTTCTGCTTCTCTGCACTGTGTAAGCACAGCGGCCGGAAAGCAGAGCGGTGATGTCACCGCTGTGCCCTGCTTTTCGGCTGGCCGGCGCTCACAGTGCAGAGAAGCGGACGCCGGGGGACAGACACCGGAATGTAAGTATGTAGTGTTTGGTTTTTTTTACTTTTACGCTAGTAACCAAGGTAAATATCGGGTTACTAAGCGCGGCCCTGCACTTAGTAACCAGATGTTTACCCTGGTTACCAGTGAAGACATCTCTGGATCGGTGTCACACACACCGATCCAGCGATGTCTGCGGGAGATCCAGCGACGAAATAAGGTGCTGGCCTTCTAGCTCCGACCAACAACATCACAGCAGGATCCAGATCGCTGCTGCGTGTCAAACACAACGATATCGCTAGCCAGGACGCTGCAACATCATGGATCGCTATCGTTATCATTGTTAAGTTGTTCAGTGTGACGGTACCTTTAGACACAAATGCTTCTGGTCATTACTCACAGCTGTACCTTGCTCTAAAATTTCTAATTCTCTATTTAAAATATATAAAAAATGATTCATTGTTTCAGCGCTTTTTTGCTCAAATAAAACTAAACTAAATACAATATGTATAGTCTTTATATTATCAAATACAATAAACTGAACAGAACTAACTTGAAACTTGAAACTACATGGGTAAAATCGATGGAAAACAGCAAACAACCTCCTGTGGTGCAACAGTAATGGCCTTAATTACAGAACAAAAGACAGTGAATAGAGGTAAGATAAGCTATAGATAAAATCCTTTAGGTCATTTGACCCTTCTCTGGGTTTCAAAGGTAGAAATGTCAAAGGACCTGTCTCTGGGACCTCTAGTGGTATATCGCGCAGCCCACGTAGTATATCGTGCAGCCCACATAGTATATTGCGCAGCCCACGTAGTATATTGCGCAGCCCACATAGTATATTGCGCAGCCCACGTTATATATTGCGCAGTCCACATATAAAACAATGTGGGCATGATATCCCTGTTAAAAAAAAAGAATTAAAATAAAAAATAGTTATATACTCACCTTCTGTTGGCGCCTGGATCCAGGAAGCGGTTACCGACGCTTGGAATCCACCGAAGCTCGGCCGAGCCGCTCGCGCTGGCCGCCATCTTCCTTTCCCAGGATGCATTGCAAAATTACCAAGATGACTTAGCGGTCTTGCGAGACCGCTAAGTCTTCTGGGTAATTTCGCAATACATCGCCGGGAACGAAAGATGGCGGCCGGCGCCAGCAGCTCGGTGAACTACGGAGGGTGAGTATAGCAGGTTTTTGGGTTTTTTTAATTATTTTTAACATTACATTTTTTTACTATTGATGCCGCATAGGCTGCATCAATAGTAAAAAATTGGGGACACACAGGGTTAATAGCAGCGGTTACAGAGTGCGTTAACCGCGGCATAACGCGGTCCATTACCGCCAGCATTAACCCTGTGTGAGCGGTGACCGGACAGCGTATGTGGGCGCCGGGCAGTGAGTGCGGGGAGTAAGGAACAGCCATTTTCTTCCGGACTGTGCGCGTCGCTGATTGGTCGTGGGCATTTTGCCACGACCAATCAGTGACTTGGATTCCATGACAGACAGAGGCCGCGACCAATGAATATCCGTGACAGAAGGACAGACAGATGGAAGTGACCCTTAGACAATTATATAGTAGATATTCAGTACAGACCAAATGTTTGGACATACCTTCTCATTTAAAGATTTTTCTGTATTTTCATGACTATGAAAATTGTACATTCACACTGAAGGCATCAAAACTATGAATTAACACATGTGGAATTATATACTTAACAAAAATCTGTGAAACAACTGAAAATATGTCTTATATTCTAGGTTCTTCAAAGTAGCCACCTTTTGCTTTGATGACTGCTTTGCACACTCTTGGCGTTCTCTTGATGAGGTAGTCACCGGAAATGGTTTTCACTTCACAGGTGTGCCCTGTCAGGTTTAATAAGTGGGATTTCTTGCCTTATAAATGGGGTTGGGACCATCAGTTGTGTTGTGCAGAAGTCTGGTGGATACACAGCTGATAGTCCTACTGAATAGACTGTTAGAATTTGTATTATGGCAAGAAAAAAAGCAGCTAAGTAAAGAAAAACGAGTGGCCATCATTACTTTAAGAAATGAAGGTCAGTCAGTCCGAATAATTGTGAAAACTTTGAAAGTGTCCCCGAGTGCAGTTGCACTACAAAGAAACTGGCTCACATGAGGACCACTCCAGGAAAGGAAGACCAAGAGTCACCTCTGCTTCTGAGGATAAGTTTATCCGAGCCACCAGCCTCAGAAATCGCAGGTTAACAGCAGCTCAGATTAGAGACCAGGCCAATGCCACACAGAGTTCTAGCAGCACACATCTCTTAAGACTTAACAACTGTTAAGAGGAGACTTTGTGCAGCAGGCCTTCATGGTAAAATAGCTGCTAGGAAACCACTGCTAAGGACAGGCAAAAAGCAGAAGAGACTTGTTTGGGCTAAAGAACACAAGGAATGGACATTAGACCAGTTGAAATCTGTGCTTTGGTCTGATGAGTCCAAATTTGAGATCTTTGGTTCCAACCACCATGTCTTTGTGCGACGCAGAAAAGGTGAACAGATGGACTCTACATGCCTGGTTACATGGAGGAGGTGTGATGGTGTGTGGGTGCTTTGCTGGTGACACTGTTGGGGATTTATTCAAAATCGAAGGCATACTGAGCCAGTATGGTTACCACAGCATCTTGCAGCGGCATGCTATTCCATTCGGTTTGCGTTTTGTTGGACCATCATTTATTTTTCAATAGGACAATGACCCTAAACACACCTCCAGGCTGTGTAAAGGCTATTTGACCAAGAAGGAGAGTGATGGGGTGCTACGCCAGATGACCTGGCCTCCACGGTCACCAGACCTGAACCCAGTCGAGATGGTTTGGGGTGAGCTGGACCGCAGAGCGAAGGCAAAAGGGCCAACAAGTGCTAAGCATCTCTGTGAACACCTTCAAGATTGTTGGAAGAACATTTACGGTAATTACCTCTTGAAGCTCATCAAGAGAATGCCAGGAGTATGCAAAGCAGTCATCAAAGCAAAAGGCGGCTACTTTGAAGAACCTAGAATATAAGACATAATTTCAGTTGTTTCACACTTTTTTGTTACGTATATAATTCCACATGTGTTTATTCATAGTTTTGATGCCTTCAGGGTGAATGTACAATTTTCATAGTCATGAAAATGCAGAAAAATCTTTAAATGAGAAGGTGTGTCCAAACTTTTGGTCTGTACTGTATATATATATATATATATATATATATATATATATATATAATTACATTTTACACCTTGGCAGGAGATACCTGAAAGTCCCAAAACAATTTGATTGTGCATACGACTAAGCTAATAGCATACGTACGCTATGTTATCGACATAGCATGACCAAGAGGATGTCTTCTAGATCTGTGAATTGCCCTAATAAGAAGATAATATACAGTTTCAAGATATAACTATACTTATATAGACTTAGATGCTGAGAGAAATGCAATGTAATTGCAACATCAATGTTACTTTGCTATAAGTGTAATCTAAGGGAGAACTTGATTTTGGAAGGTCAATAGCAGAAGGTTTTTCCTGTTCTTTATGGCTACACATGGGTTGAACAGTAAAAAAAATGTGGCTGACAAAAAGCAGACACTACAGCATTACAGTCATATTTTCTATGTGTGTATATTGTGTTATAACAATAAATAGAATCGTTAACGTCTATAGGAAATATTAAGAAATTAATATTAACATTATAATATTATTATTAATATTATGAACAGAATCAAGAAATTCCAGAAAGCCAGATGTATATCTAGTAGGCTGAAAAAAAAGAAAAAAAGCAATATTTAAAGGGAAGTTGCTCTGATTTTAATTTTTTTTTAAATTATTGATTATATTATATAATCAATCATTTTTATAACAAAATTAAATGTCCTGTTTTCACAGTTTCTTTTTTTTCTGCAGCCATTTTAATTTGCTGGTCTGTTAGTGTCTGAACAAAACACTCACATATCTAATCGTCATGATGCATGATACAGCTTTCAATGCTGCGTATCTAATGCCCACAATGTGTAATACAACCCAGGGCTTCATATCTAATCCCCAGCATGTGTGATACAGCCTGCAATGCTGTGTATCTTACACTTACCATAGGGGATATAGCTTGTAATCCCACGTATATAACGCCCACCATATGTGGTACAGCCACATGCCGCGTATGTAATGGCCTCATCATATGTGATACAGCCTGAAATGCCGTGTATATAACAGCCTGCAATATAACGCCCATCATATGTAACACAGCTCAAAGTGCAACATATCTAATGGCCATTATATGTGATACAGCAACAGTGCCACGTCTGATCCCCTTCATGCATGATGCAGCCAAAATCGCCACACATCTAATCTACATCATATGTGATAAAGCCCGCAGTTCCACGTATCTAATGGCCATCATATATGAGTGATACAGTCTACAGTCCACAGCACTGCGTATCTAATCCCCATCATGTGTGTTACACTACACTGAGATCTGTACCTAATCCTATATGTGATACACTGAGATCTGTATCACATCTCAGTGTGTTATATGGTTCAAGATTCTAATCCAAGCACATGATACACCCTGCGTATCCAATCCCAGTGCATGACACAGTCTGCATATCCAATCTTAACCTGTGCGATACACTTTGCTCAGCCATACATCTAATCCCATCATGAGATACACTCACCATTTTTTTTTTATATTCCCTTTAAGTAAAGCTTTACCTAAATAGTAGCAGGACTATACAGCTCTGGCAAATATAAACAGACCACTGCAAAATGTTCAGTTTGTCTGATTTTTCTCTTTATACAGGTCCTTCTCAAAAAATTAGCATATAGTGTTAAATTTCATTATTTACCATAATGTAATGATTACAATTAAACTTTCATATATTATAGATTCATTATCCACCAACTGAAATTTGTCAGGTCTTTTATTGTTTTAATACTGATGATTTTGGCCTACAACTCCTGATAACCCAAAAAACCTGTCTCAATAAATTAGCATATCAAGAAAAGGTTCTCTAAACGACCTATTACCCTAATCTTCTGAATCAACTAATTAACTCTAAACACATGCAAAAGATACCTGAGGCTTTTAAAAACTCCCTGCCTGGTTCATTACTCAAAACCCCCATCATGGGTAAGACTAGCGACCTGACAGATGTCAAGAAGGCCATCATTGACACCCTCAAGCAAGAGGGTAAGACCCAGAAAGAAATTTCTCAACAAATAGGCTGTTCCCAGAGTGCTGTATCAAGGCACCTCAATGGTAAGTCTGTTGGAAGGAAACAATGTGGCAGAAAACGCTGTACAACGAGAAGAGGTGACCGGACCCTGAGGAAGATTGTGGAGAAGGACCGATTCCAGACCTTGGGGAACCTGAGGAAGCAGTGGACTGAGTCTGGTGTGGAAACATCCAGAGCCATCGCGCACAGGCGTGTGCAGGAAATGGGCTACAGGTGCCGCATTCCCCAGGTAAAGCCACTTTTGAACCATAAACAGCGGCAGAAGCGCCTGACCTGGGCTACAGAGAAGCAGCACTGGACTGTTGCTAAGTGGTCCCAAGTACTTTTTTCTGATGAAAGCAAATTTTGCATGTCATTCGGAAATCAAGGTGCCAGAGTCTGGAGGAAGACTGGGGAGAAGGAAATGCCAAAATGCCTGAAGTCCAGTGTCAAGTACCCAGTCAGTGATGGTGTGGGGTGCCATGTCAGCTGCTGGTGTTGGTCCACTGTGTTTCATCAAGGGCAGGGTCAATGCAGCTAGCTATCAGGAGATTTTGGAGCACTTCATGCTTCCTGGCACCTGCTCACAGTGCCAAAACCACTGGTAAATGGTTTACTGACCATGGTATTACTGTGCTCAATTGGCCTGCCAACTCTCCTGACCTGAACCCCATAGAGAATCTGTGGGATATTGTGAAGAGAAAGTTGAGAGACGCAAGACCCAACACTCTGGATGAGCTTAAGGCCGCTATTGAAGCATCCTGGGCCTCCATAACATCTCAGCAGTGTCACAGGCTGATTGCCTCCATGCCACGCCGCATTGAAGCAGTCATTTCTGCCAAAGGATTCCCGACCAAGTATTGAGTGCATAACTGAACATTATTATTTGATGGTTTTTTTGTTTGTTATTAAAAAACACTTTTATTTGATTGGACGGTTGAAATATGCTAATTTATTGAGACAGGTTTTTTGGGTTATCAGGAGTTGTAGGCCAAAATCATCAGTATTAAAACAATAAAAGACCTGACAAATTTCAGTTGGTGGATAATGAATCTATAATATATGAAAGTTTAATTGTAATCATTACATTATGGTAAATAATGAAATTTAACACTATATGCTAATTTTTTGAGAAGGACCTGTATGTATATTTTTGAGTAAAATGTAAATTGCTTTTTTATTCTATAAACTTCTGCATACATGTCTCCGAATTTGCAAGCAATATTTTTTTTTTCTGACAAAGAAAAATGGTCAAAATTAAAAAAAAAAACAGTGCTTTTAGACCTCAAATTATGCAAAGAAAACAAGTTCATAATCATTTAGAAACAGCAATACTAATGTTTTAACCCAGGAAGAGTTCAGAAATCAATATTTTGTGGAATAACCATGATTTTTAATCACAGCTTTCATGCGTCTTGGCATGCTTTCCACCAGTCTTTCACACTGCTTCTGGCATAAAAATGTAAGCAGTTCTTCTTTGTTTGATGGCTTGTGACTGTCCATCATCCTCTTGATTACATTCCAGAGGTTTTTAATGGGGTTCAGGTCTGGAGATTGGGCTGCCCATGACAGGGTTTTGATGTGGTGGTCTCTTAATTTTTGCCAGAGCTCTATGTCTTGGATCCCAAGTCAGAATAACTGTTGAACATTTTAATTGGAGACTATTGAAATTGCTGTTTATGATATTTATTTGTTGGTTCAGAATGCAGCAAATAATGATTTTGAAAAACAACCTACACTGAGATTTCTGAATTTAATGTGCAGCGCCCCCACTGCCGCAGGGCCGAGGGGTACCCGGTACCGGGCCTCTGAGTCTCTGCTCTGGGGTTGTCACGGTGGCTAGACCCGGTCCGTGACCCTGCTGAGGGGCGCGCAATGAAAGGTGTAACAGTTCGATGTGGATGGTGATGATATTATGGTGCGGTGCAGTGCCGGTCGCAGTAAATCACAAGGACACAGGGGTGCAGTCTCTTTACCTCTTTACTGAAGATCTCAAGTCCTCAATCCGGAATACGGTTAACCAGGCTGCGCAAGTCCGGCCGGTCCAATGGCACCTCCAGAATTCCCTTTGCAGGTGGAAATCAGTGTCTACCTGCTAGCGCTTGTGTGTTGCGGTCCTCCCCTGCTGTGCTTACGGGAAGTCCCCACAACTGTTGTGTCTGTTTCTCGTGTTCCCTCACAACTCGTTCGGATGATGTTCTTCTCCTCCGTCCCTCCCTGATGTTCTGGTTAGGACGGCACCCATATGACGAGTAGGCTCGGAGCTCTTCCAGGACCCTAGAGTCGCCCCTCTCCTAGTGTGCCCCCCATGTCTTCATAGGTGATGTATGTGAGACAGCCCGCCTGTGACTGACTGTCCTGCCGTTGGTTTGAAGTATGGCTTGGAACTCTATACTTCCTCGGCGTTCCGGCCACCGGTAAATTACGCCTCAGTAGGATGTTGCCTCGGTCTTACAGCACGACTCCTACTGGAATTTCTCCTCTTGCTTTGATCTCGTTTCTCACTCAGCACAATAAATCTCGCTTCTTATCCTTTCTTAGGGCACCACCGCTATACTGAGCAGGCACGGTCCCGTAACGTTCTTTCCAATTGCCAGGCCTCTGTCAGGATCCCACCCCTGACAGGGACCCTACCGAATCTTCCCCCACAACACCCTCTGCCACAAGGTGTTGCCTGGTTCCAACCCAGTCAGCTTTCTCTCCTAACTTCCTGCCTAACCCCCAGTTTTACCAGATTGTGAGGAGTGGCCTAATGCATAGTGCCCTTAGCTCCCCCTGGAGGCCAGACTGTGAAATGTATTGGTGTCTGTGATACCTGGTCAGATGAATCCCTTCAGTGCCATCAGACGTACCATAGCCCCCCCATAGTGGCGGAGCAACAGTACTGCAACGACCAGGACTCTGGGGCGCTGCACTCCCCCCCAGATAAATCCAGTACTCCTGGACTGGGAAGAAAACAACAATACAGGTTAGCAAAAAGACAACAATTTTGAAAATGCAAGTACAAGTAAACTTTTTTTTAACAGAGCTTCCCTTTATGGGAGGTGAGGACACTTGAACGTTACAAACAAGGTTAAATACTTTAAATAACAGACTATAAATAACTTCTCGTACCCAACCGGGTATTCTACTAAGTGCAAAACTTTGAACAATAATTTAACATTGCCTTTAAGGACGTACTCGCTGAATCCACTAAAGACCTTCTTATAATCACATTATAAGGCTAATCAACTTTTATGCATTCTCCTTCTTTAAGTCTGCAGGACTGCCTGTCCTAACTGCTCCAGGCCTGCTGCCTCTCCTTTCTGTTACAGGACCGCCCCTTTCTGCCCGGGCCTACTGTCCTTCCACTACTATACACAGTATAGAACATATCGTTTTTCTTTCAGTTGAAGAGCACTGAGCCATCTCTATATGGATCCTAGGAGGACTCACCACTAACCCCTACGGGTTCACTTCCTGTCCTCATTCTTCTATCAACATCATACATTTTCTTAAAACATTAAACTTCCATCATTACTTTCTTACTGACAAATATGCAGGACGCTATATCTACCCCTACGGGTCTGCTGCATCTTTCCTATAATTACTTTACTTCAGAACACATTATTAAACATTTCTTTCTTTCAACTAGTTAGCTACATATAACCGTTACATATCAGCATCATTACTTTTCTTTTTAGAGCATCATCATTCTCTAAGTACCATCAGTGAACATCCCCTTTAAGAGGGGACCAAGTCTCTATGAGGTAGTGCAACTACTCAAGCTGCAAGTCGGTTTGCAATAAGGACTCCAGTGATGTTTTCAAAAACAGTATCTTCGCAAAGTGTCCTTTCTTCATATAAAACCAGTAGAGAGCACCTTTAAGAAGGTGCAAACTATTTACAAGAAGTTTGTATCATGCATTGTTCATGATTCAGCAGTTCTTGATAACTTGTGCAAAAAGTAGAAAACAAACAAAAAGGCAATAGGGATCCTGGGTCAACAAAGGGATCCCTTTAAGAGTTAACCCAGGACGGGTTTAAAGCAGCATAACAGGAAACAAACAGTTAACTATTTACAGTTTCAGGTTTCCGAGGTTTAGTTGGACGGCTTCCAGGGCTGCACCTGGCACTTAACCCCTCTTGGCCCAGGAAGGGTGAAGTCCAGGGTTGCACCCAGTGCTGGACAAACGCCGTTAATCCGTCCTTTATGTATGGTTAGGTCATGCACAGCGATGGAGGTCTGCGCAGCTTGAGTAGGGGCATTTGCTGCAGCAGAGGTAGCAGCTGCTGCAAGATCAGTCACTGGAACGGAGTCAGCAGCTGTGGCACTAGCAGTCGCGGGAGTGGTGTCAGTCATCAGGGCAGGGTCGTCCTTCATACCTGCTTCAGATGCGGTCCCTCCGGTGCCGATCTGCTCCGTCTCCGCTGGGATCTGGAACGCTGGTTGCAGGGCCCTGCTCTGCGGCGTTGTCATCTCCGTTTGCAGCATCTTGCTTTCCGGCAGGGCCTGGCTTTCTGGCTTTGGAGCGCTGTAACTTCCTTCTTGCTCCGGACCAGACGAGGCTGCCGACAGACGTCTGGCGAGGCTCCCGATGATGGTCTTCTTCCACCCGGCCTCAGTGCTCAGCTGCGTCTGCAGGAGTTGGTGGATCAGCTCGTCCGCTCCGGTCTGCAGGAGGTCAGCGTCAACTGTGGAGGTCTGGCTGCGGTGCCTCTCCGGGTAGCTGGGGGAGTCCTCTGCCCCTACCCCACGCTCCGGCTCTGGGTGGCTGGCCATGGCGTCCTCCATGTCGCTGACTTCTTCTTCCTGGTCCTTTTCCCGCTCTCTCCTTCGTGGGCGGTTTCGCTTTCTCTGTCTCTGCCCACCATTGAGGATCAGGAGGCGGATCTCGGCTGCTGACGGACACGTCCACAAGGGGCCGAAATATTTAGACTGGGCGGCCATTGTCTTTCGCGCTCTTCAGCTTGTCTACGCCCACTTCCACGCCCTTCTCCTTCTCCTGCGCTCCTCTTAGCGCTGTAATGGCGGCGGTTTTGGCAGGAACTTTTGGTGGCAAGTGGCAATAACACAGTCTTTGCAATAAGTCACAGTCCAAGTACAATAAATCACAGTTCCAAAGCACACATGACCTGATTCTTCAGGCTTAAGTAGATCCTGTTCGTGACGCCAAGTTTGCAGCGCCCCCACTGCCGCAGGGCCGAGGGGTACCCGGTACCGGGCCTCTGAGTCTCTGCTCTGGGGTTGTCACGGTGGCTAGACCCGGTCCGTGACCCTGCTGAGGGGCGCGCAATGAAAGGTGTAACAGTTCGATGTGGATGGTGATGATATTATGATGCGGTACAGTGCCGGTCGCAGTAAATCACAAGGACACAGGGGTGCAGTCTCTTTACCTCTTTACTGAAGATCTCAAGTCCTCAATCTGGAATACGGTTAACCAGGCTGCGCAAGTCTGGCCGGTCCAATGGCACCTCCAGAATTCCCTTTGCAGGTGGAAATCAGTGTCTACCTGCTAGCGCTTGTGTGTTGCGGTCCTCCCCTGCTGTGCTTACGGGAAGTCCCCACAACTGTTGTGTCTGTTTCTCGTGTTCCCTCACAACTCATTCGGATGATGTTCTTCTCCTCCGTCCCTCCCTGATGTTCTGGTTAGGACGGCACCCGTATGACGAGTAGGCTCGGAGCTCTTCCGGGACCCTAGAGTCGCCCCTCTCCTAGTGTGCCCCCCATGTCTTCATAGGTGATGTATGTGAGACAGCCCGCCTGTGACTGACTGTCCTGCCGTTGGTTTGAAGTATGGCTTGGAACTCTATACCTCCTCGGCGTTCCGGCCACCGGTAAATTACGCCTCAGTAGGATGTTGCCTCGGTCTTACAGCACGACTCCTACTGGAATTTCTCCTCTTGCTTTGATCTCGTTTCTCACTCAGCACAATAAATCTCGCTTCTTATCCTTTCTTAGGGCACCGCCGCTATACTGAGCAGGCACGGTCCCGTAACGTTCTTTCCAATTGCCAGGCCTCTGTCAGGATTCCACCCCTGACAGGGACCCTACCGAATCTTCCCCCACAACCCCCTCTGCCACAAGGTGTTGCCTGGTTCCAACCCAGTCAGCTTTCTCTCCTAACATCCTGCCTAACCCCCAGTTTTACCAGATTGTGAGGAGTGGCCTAATGAATAGCACCCTTAGCTCCCCCTGGAGGCCAGACTGTGAAATGTATTGGTGTATGTGATAACTGGTCATATGAATCCCTTCAGTGCCATCAGACGTACCATAGCCCCCCCATAGTGGCGGAGCAACAGTACTGCAACGACCAGGACTCTGGGGCGCTGCAAATGCATGCAAAGTAAATGTTGTAAATCATCATTAAACTGGGTTCAGTTATGCTCAAGTTTCACTAGTCAAATAAAAATAAATAAACTTATAAAAGAAAAATGTCTAAAAAGGGCATTTAAATGTTATCCCTTTAGCATTTCATCCGACAAAGCATAGGGAAACTTGGGCAAACATCAACCAAACCATGGTGGTCACAAGCGGTTTGAGACAACAATCAAACCAAAAGACTATGTAGATGTGATGTGAGTTTGTGCTTAGCGTCCACATTGTCCTCCAGTGCAAACCACGGTGCTCCAGATTTATGCACAGTGGCCACAATAATACAAATTGTCTTTCCATGCTCGTAGCTCATCTACAGATATAGAAATGTGTTGGCCAATAATGTATTCCCACGTGAAGGCGCAGCAGCCAGTGTCAAGTCCTGCAGTATTGCAACTGTTATGTAAAACAGGTATGGACTGGGACTGAAAATCAGCCCAGGCATTTGAAATCATACAGGCCCATGCTGTCCCCATCCCCAATCACCAGATGGACTATATTACTAGTATTACCCTGGATGGAGATTTACTACATGAAAAATATTTCTAAACATTCCCGTGGCCTGCTGGGATAAGTGATGGAGTCGGCAACTTTGTGCTCCATCACAACTCTTAGCAGTATGGGTGTCTTGAGAACACCAATTCTGTTAACAACGTAGCAGACAAGGTGGCCCATGACCAGACAGGCCCTTCTGGCATTTGCCAGAATTGTCAGATGGCCAGTTCGGCACTGATGTAAAACGAGGAGCACTTGGGACCCATTCCATTTCTGATCATGACATTTGTTCTCACAATTTTCACGGTGTAGCATATTTTTATGCTCCAACCATTTCCATACCAATTACGAAACATTTAATGACCAAGTGTATATTCTAACCACATGTTCTATAACCGAATCATTTAGCAAATTTTAACAGTTTGGCCAAAAAATAAAGATCGCAAACTTGGTTAAATAAAAAGATCGTTACTATTTTACTTTAGAAGTCAGAAAATGGATTTGGCTTGTAAAATCCTCAAATGACAACCAATAAAAAGATTGATTTTAATTAACATTGGTGTTTGTTCTGTGGCTCCAGTGCCAAATCTGCGGAGGAGATGTTAGTATTTAGATAACTGGTTGCTTTTGAGAACCTCCCTTGGTTACAATTCATTAACACAGATGCAACAGCTTGATGAATTACTGCTTATATAAACACAGTTGGCAGTTACTAATTAAATAATTATAATAGCACATAAGATGTAATATCCCACCAGAAACCTAATAAAGACCAAGCTGTCAATTGAATAGATTTGAAGGTAATGCAGAAAATATATCGTAATAGTAAATGTAATCATCACAATATTTATCTCTGCTAGATTAGCATGAAACATGAAAACGGTATTGATGGTAAAAGCAGTCACACAAAATTGTTTAGCGCTACATTTTGAAATAAAAAAATCTAAAGACGTGTAATAGAGTTGAAGATTGTAAAGTGATCGTTACTAATTAAAGGAAGATTGATTTGGCGCCGTATATAATTGAAAATGTAAGAAAGCCATGATAGGAAAAAAATCGCACAAGCGATCTAACAATTTTGAATTGCATTAATAGTCACAAGTAGGGTTGAGCGACTTTTGCTTTTTTAGGATCGAGTCGGGTTTCGTGAAACCCGACTTTCTCGAAAGTCGGATCATGTGAAATCGGCCGATTATTGTGAAAAGTCGGGGGGCCGACCGGAACACGAAACCCAATGCAAGTCAATGGGGAATTTTTTTTTTTTTTTCTCTCTCTCTCTCTCCTCGGACAGAGTGTAAATCAGTACATTCCTCGGACTGTGTAAATCGCTACATCCAAAACAGTAAGATGGCGTTTATACCCCTGTGACGCTGCAGTAAGCAAGACAAGACCTATGTCATCACGCTGCCCACACTCCTTCATTGGCTGAAAAAACGGCGGTTAACGCGACATACGAAATGCGACTTTGGCACGAAGATCGCCGACCGCATGGCCAATCCCACTCTGGGATCGGTTCGGGTTTCACGAAACCAGACTTTGCCGAAAGTCGGCGACTTATGAAATTGACCGATCCGTTTCGCTTAACCCTAGTCACAAGCCATCAAACACAGAAGAACTGCTTACATTTGTGCGCCAAAATCAATGTGAAAGACTGGTGGAAAGCATGCCAAGACCCATGAAAGCTGTGATTAAAAATCATGGTTATTCCACAAAATATTGATTTCTGAACTCTTAGTGAGTTAAAACATTAGTATTGTTGTTTCTAAATGATTATGAACTTGATTTCGTTGCATTATTTGAGGTCTGAAAGCTCTGTTTTGTTTTGTTTTTAGCTTTGACCATTTTTCTTTTTCAGAAAAAAAAATACAAAATTTTCAGCATGGAAATTTGGAGACATGTTGTTGGAAGTTTATAGCATAAATTAACAATTTACATTTTACTTTACCTACAAAGAGAAAAATCAGACAAGCTGAACATTTTGCCGTGGTCTCTTCATTTTTGCCAGAGCTGTATGAAAACAGGTTGTTCAATAGATATGAAACAAACCAACATTTTACAACATATTTACTTTGGAAATCTTCATCAATGTCCTACTCCTTATCTCAATTTCTCCAAAGCCTCCCACAGAAACAAATTGTTGTCTTGCTTTATTTCATGTGCAGGTCTTTCTACCAACGGAAGCTGAACCTACACTTTAACACTAGAAGTCCCAGAGAGGGGTCATTTAACATTTCTACCTTTGGAACCCAGAGACAGGTTCCAAATGACCTGAAGGATTTTAGCTAACATCCTCTAATCACCGTCTTTTGTTCTGTAATTAAGACCATTACTGTCGCACCACAGGAGGTTGTTGTTTTCCATTGAGTTTAGCCATTTAGTTTCTAGTTAGTTCTATTCAGTTTATTGTATTTGATAATATAAAGACTATACATATTGTATTTAGTTTAGTTTTATTTGAGCAAAAAGGCACTGAAACAATGAATCATTTTTTATATATTTTAAATAGAGAATTAAAAATTTTAGAGCAAGGTACAGCTGTGAGTAATGACCAGAAGCATTTGTGTCTAAGGCCTCAAGCACACTAGCGAAAAGAAATTGTGCGAAAATCGGACGGACACTGGTATTATAAGACAGACCCCCATTTAACATAAAAAATATTTTTTTCTCTTTTTCTTCACCAAATTATTTGGGGGTGCGTCTTATAATCAGGTGCGTCTTATAAAGTGAAAAATACGGTAGGTGAAGCAGTCACCTATTTATCCCCCACAGTACAAAAGGCTGCATGCAAATTTGCTAAGGTGTTAGCAACCTTATGCATATCCCCAGCACAAAAATGCAGCTGGGAGGTGGGCAGACACACTCAGGAGCACCTTACATTCTTTTGTTTACACTCTCTTACAAGACCTTTGGTGAGGTGGATCAACACAATTGCCCCCTGCAGATTCCTCAGGCAATGGACACATTTACAAATGAAAGGATGCTAATTGGAGCCATCAGAGTTGTCAGTTTGGACTAAAGGTACCTTCACACGAAGCGACGCTGCAGCGATAGCGACAACGATGCCGATCGCTGCAGCGTCGCTGTTTGATCGCTGGAGAGCTGTCACACAGACCGCTCTCCAGCGACCAACGATGCCGAGGTCCCCGGGTAACCAGGGTAAACATCGGGTTGCTAAGCGCAGGGCCGCGCTTAGTAACCCGATGTTTACCCTGGTTACCAGCGTAAAAGTAAAAAAAACAAACCGTACATGCTCACCTGCGCGTCCCCCAGCGTCTGCTTCCTGACACTTACTGAGCGCCCACCGGCGTCTACAGGGTTAAAACTGCTTTCGGCAAGAGCGCTGCTAATGCACGCGCTGCTGCCGAGAGCTTACCTGAGTGCATTTTTTTTTTTACTTTTACAATGGTAACCAGGGTAAACATCGGGTTACTAAGCGCGGCCCTGCGCTTGGTAACCCGATGTTTACCCTGGTTACCAGTGTAAAACATCGCTGGTATCGTTGCTTTTGCTTTCAAACACAACGATACACAGCGATCGGACGACCAAATAAAGTTCTGGACTTTATTCAGCGACCAGCGACATCACAGCAGGATCCTGATCGCTGCTGCGTGTCAAACGAAACGATATCGCTAGCCAGGACGCTGCAACGTCACGGATCGCTAGCGATGTCGTTTCGTGTGAAGGTACCTTAAGGGTCATTTGACCCTCTTTCAGGACTTCAGGGGGGAGCTCGAAATTTCTGGGACTTCTAGTGTTAAATGGAATCTGTCAGCAGTATTTCACACCACAAACTATTTACATCTGCATGTACTGTAGCTCTTTCAAAAACAAATCAAGTAAAAACATTAGATGGCCAGTCTGTTCTTTTGTTATTGAGAAATCAGTGTTTGAATTGAAATTCAAATGAGGTTGTAGATCTGAAACCTATGTCACTCTAGCTCTATTCCTCACCCATTGCTGTTTCCTCCTGCTTCACTGACAGCCTCTATACTACAGTTGTGTGAAAAAGTGTTTCCCCTTTCTGATTTTCTATATTTTTGCATATTTGTCACACTTAAATGTGTCATCCTCCAAAGTCAGGCTTCAGAAATGTCTGCGAATTCTGAGGGCGTGCGAAGCAAGCTCTTCAGCCATTTTTACACATAGACAGATGTAATTAGTGTAAGGGCTATTGTGACATTTGGTAGGTATCAGCTACTAAGCCCAGGAGAAGCAACCCTGGCCTTTGCTGTGATTGCTGTCGGGACTACAGTGAAATCTGTGCAGCCGCATGGGACATAGTGTCCTGCGTGGTTCAAGAAGTATAGAAAAGGAGTACAGCAGGAGCATGGAGCATATAGGTAATCAAAGAATAATACTTTATTAAATTACATTTAACAAGCTTAAAGTGCAAGCAGTATACAAAAGACAATATCAAATAAAAGGCTCAAGTATGGTTAAAAAGAATGGGTGTCCCCCGGAGTGAACTGTCCATGAGGCCAGCATGCATAATTGCAGAGGAAAGTGCTGCCAAAATTCCAGGTGCCAAACTACCAGTGAGTGAAAACTACCTCACGGCGTCAAAGTAACAAATATAAGAAGCAGCGCTTACCAATGCAGGGCACCAGGACAGGAGACACCGGGTGGGATCCACCAGCTCAAACCCCGACGCTCGTTTCACCCTCCGGTGTACTTGCTTTTTCAAGGGGAAGTGGCCAACTGCCAGACAACATCAGTTTAGGATCAAACGATGGATGTCTTGATATGATTGTTAGGTGTCAAGTTCCCGCCACTGCAAAGGGGGAACTGGAACCATGTCCTCTGCGGTCTCCCATTCTTCCCCAGCCGCAGAGGAGCCTGCTCAGCAAAGATGTTGGTCCCAGCTTCTTGCTCAAGCCAATGCTGTATGGCTGTTTACTGCTGCCATCCCAGGTTCAGCTATTGTAATCAGCATTAATCAGCGGTGAGCAGACGCTCCATGGACTAAGTCCTGCTTTTTGTCAACTGTGCATGCCCGCGGGATGACCTTTCATTAGAGGCCGGAGGTCACATGCTCAGGTCCTGAGCCAGCTCTGATTCAACCACTGGGATGGTCCCATAAGGCTGCAAATATAAAAGCTTTGCATGGCCGCTTGGCCATGCGCTAGTATAAACTAAAATCATGTGTGTGTGGATGTGTTTGATATCTGGTGAAAGCTCCTAATTATCCCCCTCCCTAGCATTGTTACATGTGGTTGGGTGTTTGAGTTGACTAGCGCCAGATTGTGCCATCCAGCACTAGGCACGAGAATACTGGGTCAAATAGCAGCGTCCGTCAGTGCGGCACCGTGCGCAACTAGTGTGCTTTCCAGGCACTAGTTAGGGTGGTTAGTGGCGTCCATCAGAGCGGCACTGCGCGCACTTAGTGCGCTACATCTATTTAGTTTTCTCCCTGGCATCGTAGTTGCGGCGCCAAGCGCTAGTGGGTCTAGAGGGACTCTAACCCTGTGTCCTTGGGGCAGAGTCCTGTGACCTATCACTAGCATTCACTCAGTGGTATTGTGGCCCTGTGAAGCAACAGAGTCCGTCTCCTTACATACCGGGTGAGGTTAACCCATGTGAGTTCACATTATACCGCCATATAGTCCGCCATTACCCAGCAGCAGGTGTCATCTCTGCACGGATATATATATACAGTATATATGTGCCATATATCTGTTAGGGCTATGTCATGATTCCCAATGGCAGGGAAACATCAAAACACAAAGATAACGGACGAGCTCTGGGTGATGGAATCTCGAGCTGACCGTGAGCTAAATCTACCACACAACTAATAGTAGCCAGGGAGCATACCTGATTAACCCTAGATGCCACGCGCCAGCCGGAGGACTAACTACCCCTGGTAGAGGAAGGAACAGACCTGGCTTACCTCTAGGGAAATACCCCAAAAGATGATAGCAGCCCCCCACATGTAATGACGGTGAGTTTAGAGGAAAAGACATACACAGTATGAAGGTAGATTTAGCAAAGAGAAGTCCACTTACTAGATAGCAGAAGGATACAAAAGAGGACTTCACGGTCAACTGAAAACCCTATCAAAAAACCATCCTGAAATTACTTTAAGACTCCTGTGTCAACTCATGACACAGGAGTGGCAATTTCAGCCCACAAGAGCTTCCAGCTACAGAGAATAACAAAACTGCAAACTGGACAAAAGATACAAAACAAAAGGACAAAGTCCACTTAGCTGATCAGCAGACTAGTAGCAGGAACATGCAACCGAAGGCTCTGGTTACAATGATGACCGGCAAGGAAATGACTGGAGAGCAAGGCTAAATAGGAAACTCCCAAACACTGATGGGAGCAGGTGAACTGAGACAGCAAAGACACACAAGTCACCAGTACCACCAGCAACCACCAGGGGAGCCCAAAAGCGGATTCACAACAGGGCTAGCAGAATGCACTGATTAAATATAGATGTTTTTATTGGTGCGCTCGCAGCCCGGGGTCCACCGTGCAGAAGGAACCTGCTGCTAGCAAATGACGGCACTATATGGCGGTTTAAGCGAACTCTATTACTTCACAGAGTTGCACCGAAACAAGACGCTGTGCCCTGTTAACCCCACAGGAGTTCACAGCTAACTGCCGAGCTGAAGGCAGTCTGTGGTCACGCAAACATACAATCTCCTCACCGGAGGAGCCGGTATTCTAGGGGCTTATTTCAGCCGGGGCCCTAAATCCACGCACACAATCTCCTCGCCGGAGGTGCCGGCATTCTAGGGGCTTATTTCAGCCGAGTCCCTGAACACACATAAATGTGACCACACTGGCGCATGCACATAACAGATTTGATACTAGCGCATGGCCGTGCGAGCCTTATATAGCTGCAGCAAGTAAAAGACCTTACTAGAAGGACCAATGAGAGACTGCCATACCTGAGCATGTGACCCTAGATCTCCACTGAGAGATCTTGCCCTGGGCATGCTCAGTGTGTGCAGAGCAGGACTTAGTCTAAGCACCTACAGGACCTACAGGACCTTCCTGAAAGGACCAATGGACTTAGCTGCAGTATCTGACCATGTGACCCTCGATCCCCACTGAGAGATCTTACTCAGGGCATACTCAGAACGAGAAAATCAGGACTTAGTCCCAGAAGCGTCTGCTCGCCCCTGCCCAGCACTGACTTCAATGGCAGAAGCAGGAAAAGCAGCAGTAACTCTTTGTACAGAGTGGGACTGAGCAAGACGCTGGGACCGACGTCTCCGCTGAGCAGGCTCTACTGCGGCAGGAGAAGAATGGGAGACCGCAGCGGAGATGGCCCGAGATTCTCCCTGTGCAGAGGCGGGAACTCGACCCCTAACAATATCTTCCTTTATATTATTTGGTGCATTCTTTCAGCGCTAACAACGATCCTTAGTTTTCAGTGCTCGCAAGCCTGTAAGCCTGAGGTGCCGTGGATGCCAAGGTCCAGGCTGAGAGAAGTCTTAGTGCACGTATAGTGCTATAAGCAATGAGAGTAAGAAGAGATGCTACACACTGCCAGAAAATAGCTGGGTTCATAAGAGGGGCCGTTGGCTCAGTGTACTGAATAGCTCTGGAGAGCTGTAATCAACTGTTACAGTAAATGTGAGTTTTTTTCCTATTGCAGCTGAGGTCTGGACATTGCTTATTCAGAAAAACTGATTCTGCATCCCTTCCACAACTTCTCCCTTTTCATTCTGCTAAGGATGGCCAGACTGCGAGATCACCGTGAAAGTTCGCTGCCATTACACACCCGGCTCGATGGAGGCCGACCATAAATGTTTCAGATCACCAAACATATTAAAATATTAGGCAAAGATAACACAAGTAAACACAAAATAAAGTTTTTAAATTAAGGTCTTTATTATTAAGGGGAAAAAAATCCAAACCTACAGAGCCCTGTAGGTTAAATATAAGTAAATATAATGATATACTAACAGGACAAGATGGTCATGGATTGCTATAGTTTCCTAAGAATCATCTCCTGAATGCCAGGCTCCAGGAATAAAAAAAGAGGAGAAAAAGTATTTAGCCCACCATCCTAATGGCCAGCAATCACAGGAAACACAGTGCACAGCCGTTTTTGAGAGAGTCAGTCCTGCACAGAAGGTAGTACAGGATCCAGCACATATGAACAGATAAAATCAATGTTTATTCCAAAATTGTTAAAAAAAAACAACTTCACCAGTGTATATTCCAACTGAGTTATGACTAAGAACCAGGGAGTTCAAAGGTTCGAAATGCATAATAACTTCCATGTCTTTTAAACCTTTTGCCCAATCTAGTTATGGAATATACACCGATGAAAATATTTTTAACAATTTTGGAATGAACATTGATTTAATTTACTCACGTAAGTTTAAGTACATATCTCATCGAGTAGGATGAGATATAACGCATGTAGGAAAGCTGAATATCCCTAGTGTAGTGTAAAGTAGTGGGCCTGTATTTTTCTGCACTGTCCCACACCTAAAAAGGGAGATTTATATTGCCAATCAGTGCATCTGTGCCAGTGCTGTCTGTGGTATCTGTCAGTCATTTTGTGCCACAGAAACTATACTGTGATATAGTGGGCCTGATTAAATCACTTGTCTCCCATATGAAAAAAAAAATTAAAATAAAGGGAGAATAATATTGCCAAATCTGTGCATCTGTGCCAGTGCTGTCTGTGGTATCTGTCATTCATTTTGTGCCACAGAAACTATACTGTGATATAGTGGGCCTGATTAGATCACTTGTCTCCCATATAAAAAAAAAATAAAATAAAGGGAGAATAATCTTGCCAAATCTGTGCATCTGTGCCAGTGCTGTCTGTGGTATCTGTCATTCATTTTGTGCCACAGAAACTATACTGTGATATAGTGGGCCTGATTAAATCACTTGTCTCCCATATAAAAAAAAAATTAAAATAAAGGGAGAATAATATTGCCAAATCTGTGCATCTGTGCCAGTGCTGTCTGTGGTATCTGTCAGTCATTTTGTGCCACAGAAACTATACTGTGATATAGTGGGTCTGATTTTTCCCTGCATTCTCCCACACATAAAGAGGGAGATTTATATTGCCAGTGTGTGCATCTGCGTGCGTCAGTCCTGTTCATGGCATATCTGCCAGCCTCTTTCTGCCAATCAAACTGTGTAGTGTAATAGAGTGGGCCTGATTTTTTCCTGCATTCTCCCACACATAAAAAAGGGAGATTTAAATTCACAACAAATTTACGTACACCTTCTACCTGCTTGTACAGGACCACATAACGGTTGTTAGTTTGGTTACATTTTTCCAAGAATGAGGAAGTCTGGTGGAAGAGGTCGTGGCCATGGGTGGTCATTGCCAGCTGGTAATAATGGTAGTGGTGGTGGTCATGGAGCATCAGGTGGTCATTGGAAAAGCAATATAGACCCTAAGTCTCGAGTTGTTGAGCCAGCGTCATCGTCTGGCCACACAAGACCTCGAACGCTCCCTTTTCTGGGAGTAGGAAAACCGCTTTTAAAGCCGGAGCAGCAGGAACAAGTTTTGGCTTTCATTGCTGACTCTGCCTCTAGCTTTCGCCTCCTCCTCGGAATGTGCAAAATATAAAAGCAGCGCGTCGTCAGTGGATGTTCCCGGTCAGGGACAAGTCGCTTCCTTGTGTTCTTCACCCAGAACAACAGAGAAGGATGCTTCAGGCGACACAACAGGTTACTCCATGGAGCTCTTTACACATACCGTTCCTGGGTTAGAAAGGGAAATTGTTAACAGGCCATGCCCATTACAAGATGAATCAGACATGGAGTGCACAGATGCACAGCCACAGCCCGATTATTATGCTGTTCCTTCGACTCAGATCAGAACACCCTGCCCTCGCAGTGTACTGATCCAGAATCTGACCCTGATGAGACTATGGAGCCCCGTCACGAACGCTAAAGCACCGGCTTACACGGTGACCCAGAGGAAGGTGCACAGGACATAGAAGAGGAGGTCATAGATGACACAGTTGTTGATCCCAATTGGCAGCCATTGGGGGAACAGGGTGCAGGCGGCAGTAGCTCTGAAGCAGAGGAAGAGCAGCAGCAGGCATCAACATCGCAACAGGTTCCATCTGGCAGGCCCGTATCTGGCCAAACACGTGTGGCAAAACCAAAACTAGTTGTAGGACAGCGTGGCCATTCTGTTAAAGTAACTCAGTGTGCAATGGAGGGGGGCACTGCTAGACCTAATATTAACCAACAGGCCAGACCGCATATCAAATATAAGGGTTGGGGGTCACTTGGGGAATAGTGATCACAAAATAATAAGTTTTCATGTAACCTTTAATAAGATGGGTAGTAGGGGGGTGACAAGGACACTAAACTTCAGGAGGGCAAATTTCCAACGGATGAGAGAGGATCTTGGTGCAATTAACTGGGACGATAGTAAACCAAAAAGAAGATGGACTCCACAAGCTAAAAATTACAATTTTATTGAAGAACCATAAAAACAGTACATACAAATAAAGTATATTAATAAAGACAAGATAATAATAAATAAAAGAAAAGCGACACTAGTGCCGCATACATATATATCCTGCTAAAGTATGTGAGATCCAATTATCTTGGATACAAATATCCTAACAACAATAGCGTGACAGTTCACATATAAGAAGCAGGTACAGGGGGACAATAGGTGTGCACATGAGTCATACAGGACAATAAAGTGCCTCTTGCATATAATGAAGGTAAATCCTAGTGTCAATATGTAAATATAGTAAGGAAAATTCCAAGCACAGTGTACTTACAAGTGAAGAGATATATATGCACACGTAGAGTCACCCTGCAGCAGTATGCAGGAATTTTCCTTACTATATTTACATATTGACACTAGGATTTACCTTCATTATATGCAAGAGGCACTTTATTGTCCTGTATGACTCATGTGCACACCTATTGTCCCCCTGTACCTGCTTCTTATATGTGAACTGTCACGCTATTGTTGTTAGGATATTTGTATCCAAGATAATTGGATCTCACATACTTTAGCAGGATATATATGTATGCGGCACTAGTGTCGCTTTTCTTTTATTTATTATTATCTTGTCTTTATTAATATACTTTATTTGTATGTACTGTTTTTATGGTTCTTCAATAAAATTGTAATTTTTAGCTTGTGGAGTCCATCTTCTTTTTGGTTTACTATATATTTTGATGGCTGAGCATTTATCTGCAGCGCCCTCTCTATAGGTTTATCTAACTGGGACGATATCCTGAGACACAAAAATACACAAAGAAAATGGGAGACATTTATTAGCATCCTGGATAGGACCTGTGCACAGTATATACCGTATGGGAATAAACATACTAGAAATAGGAGGAAACCAATATGGCTAAATAGAGCTGTAAGGGGCGCAATAAGGGACAAAAAGAAAGCATTTAGAGAATTAAAGGAAGTAGGTAGTGAGGAGGCATTAAATAAATACAGAAAATTAAATACATTCTGTAAAAAGCAAATCAAGGCAGCAAAGATTGAGACAGAGAGACTCATTGCCAGAGAGAGTAAAAATAATCCCAAAATATTCTTTAACTATATAAATAGTAAGAAACTAAAAAATGACAGTGTTGGCCCCCTTAAAAATAATCTGGGTGAAATGGTGGATGAGGATGAGGAAAAAGCCAATATGCTAAATGACTTTTTTTCATCAGTATTTACAAAAGAAAATCCCATGGCAGACAAAATGACTAGTGATAAAAATTCCCCATTAAATGTCACCTGCTTAACCCAGCAGGAAGTACAGCGGCGTCTAAAAATAACTAAAATTGACAAATCTCCGGGCCCGGATGGGATACACCCCCGAGTACTGCAGGAACTAAGTACAGTCATTGATAGACCATTATTTTTAATCTTTAAAGACTCCATAATAACAGGGTCTGTACCACAGGACTGGCGTATAGCAAATGTGGTGCCAATATTCAAAAAAGGGGCAAAAACTGAACTCGGTAATTATAGGCCAGTAAGTTTAACCTCTACTGTGGGTAAAATCCTGGAGGGCATTCTAAGGGATGCTATGCTGGAGTATCTGAAGAGGAATAACCTCATGACCCAGTATCAGCACGGGTTTACTAGGGACCGTTCATGTCAGACTAATTTGATCAGCTTCTATGAAGAGGTAAGTTCCGGACTGGACCAAGGGAACCCAGTGGATGTAGTATATATGGACTTTTCCAAAGCTTTTGATACGGTGCCACACAAAAGGTTGTTACATAAAATGAGAGTAATGGGGATAGGGGAAAATATGTGTAAGTGGGTTGAGAGCTGGCACAGGGATAGGAAACAAAGGGTGGTTATTAATGGAGCACACTCGGACTGGGTCACGGTTAGCAGTGGGGTACCACAGGGGTCAGTATTGGGCCCTCTTCTTTTTAACATATTTATTAATGACCTTGTAGGGGGCATTCAGAGTAGAATTTCAATATTTGCAGATGACACTAAACTCTGCAGGGTAATCAATACAGGGGAGGACAATTTTATATTACAGGATGATTTATGTAAACTAGAAGCTTGGGCTGATAAATGGCAAATGAGCTTTAATGGGGATAAATGTAAGGTCATGCACTTGGGTAGAAGTAATAAGATGTATAACTATTTGCTTAATTCTAAAACTCTGGGCAAAACCGTCAATGAAAAAGACCTGGGTGTATGGGTGGATGACAAACTCATATTCAGTGGCCAGTGTCAGGCAGCTGCTACAAAGGCAAATAAAATAATGGGATGTATTAAAAGAGGCATAGATGCTCATGAGGAGAACATAATTTTACCTCTATACAAGTCACTAGTTCGACCACACTTAGAATACTGTGCACAGTTCTGGTCTCTGGTGTATAAGAAAGACATAGCTGAACTGGAGCGGGTGCAGAGAAGAGCGACCAAGGTTATTAGAGGACTGAGGGGTCTGCAATACCAAGATAGGTTATTACACTTGGGGCTATTTAGTTTGGAAAAACGAAGACTAAGGGGTGATCTTATGTTAATGTATAAATATATGAGGGGACAGTACAAAGACCTTTCTGATGATCTTTTTAATCATAGACCTGAGACAGGGACAAGGGGGCATCCTCTACGTCTGGAGGAAAGAAGGTTTAAGCATAATAACAGACGCGGATTCTTTACTGTAAGAGCAGTGAGACTATGGAACTCTCTGCCGTATGATGTTGTAATGAGTGATTCATTAATTAAATTTAAGAGGGGACTGGATACCTTTCTGGAAAAGTATAATGTTACAGGGTATATACACTAGATTCCTTGATAAGGCGTTGATCCAGGGAACTAGTCTGATTGCCGTATGTGGAGTCGGGAAGGAATTTTTTTCCCCATGGTGGAGTTACTCTTTGCCACATGGGGTTTTTTTGCCTTCCCCTGGATCAACATGTTAGGGCATGTTAGGTTAGGCTATGGGTTGAACTAGATGGACTTACAGTCTTCCTACAACCTTAATAACTATAACTATAACTAATGCCTGAAAAGGTATCCGATAGTAGGAAGAGTGCAGTCTGGCATTTTTTTAACCAAGATCCACATGATCAGTGCAAATCATCTGTAAGAAATGCTCAAGGACCTTCAGCAGAGGTCAGAATGTTAAAAATCTAAATACAAGTTGCATGCGTAGACATTTAACCACCATGCACTTGCAAGCCTGGACTAACTACCAAACGTCCCTTAACATTGTAGCACCCTCTCACAATGAAGCTAGTCAGCAACGCTACATCCCTTCCCTCACTGTAAGCCCACCGTTTAACACACCACCTGCAGTAAATGTGGCGGTTTCGTCACAAGGCCAAAGCAGTCAGGGAATCACCAGGTTCGTGGTAGGAAACACTGTATGTAGGGCAACAGCAAAAATACCATCACCAACCCTCTCTCAGTCTGCCATGTCCACCGGCACCCCCGCTAGTTCCACCCTATGCAGCTCTCCAGTCCAGCTCACCCTACATGAGACTCTCGTTAGGAAAAGGAAGTACTCATCATCGCATCCGCGTACACAGGGTTTGAACGCCCACATTGCTAGACTAATCTCATTAGAGATGATGCCCTACCGGTTAGTTGAAACCAAAGCTTTCAAAGCCCTGATGGCCTACGCAGTACCACGCTACGAGCTACCCAGTCGACACTTCTTTTCGAGAAAAGCCATCCCAGCCCTCCACCAGCATGTAAAAGACCGCATTGTCCATGCACTCAGGCAATCTGTGAGTAGAAAGGTGCACCTGACAACAGATGCATGGACCATTAGGCATGGCCAGGGGTATTACGTCTCCATCATGGCACACTGGGTTAATGTGGTGGATGCAGGTGACAGCAATATTGGGACAGTTCTGCCTAGCCCACGGTCTAGGAAACAGTTGGCTGTAGGCGTTCGTCCCCCCTCCTCCTCCTCGTCCTCCAGCAGAAGTGAGAGCTCGTCCACAGACCGCAGCCGCATGACCACTCCATCTGCAGCTGCCACTGTTGCACACGAGGTGTCCCATTATGGAACAGCTAGTGGCAAGCGTCAGCAGGCTGTATTGGCAATGAAGTGTTTGGGCGACAACAGACACACCGCGGAAGTTCTGTCCGAGTTCTTGCAGCAAGAAACTCAGTCATGGCTGGGCACTGTACATCTTGAGGCAGGCAAAGTAGTGAGTGATAACGGAAGGAATTTTATGGCTGCCATAGCCCTTTCACAACTGAAACACGGTATGTGCCTGGCTCACACCTTAAACCTGGTGGTGAAGTGCTTCCTGAAAAGTTATCCAGGGTTACCCGACCTGCTCCTGAAAGTGCGCAGACTTTGCTCGCACATCCGCCGTTCGCCCGTACTCTCCAGCCTTATGCAGAACCATCAGCGGTCTTTGAAACTTTCCCAGCATCGCCTAATCATCGACATTGCAACAAGGTGGAACTCCACACTGCACATGCTTCAGAGACTGTGCGAACAGAGGCGTGCTGTTATGTATTTGTGGGAGGATACACATTCACGGGTAGGCAGTTGGATGGCAGACATGGAGTTGTCAGGTGTGCAGTGGTCGAAGCCACAAGACCTGTGTCAAGTCCTTCAGTGTTTTGAGGAATGCACATGGCTGGTTAGTGCAGACAATGCCATAATAAGTATGAGCATCCCCCTAATGCGTCTGCTGATGCAAAGTTTGATGCACATAAAGGAGCAGGCATCTGCAGCCAAGGACGAGGGAAGCCTAGATGACAGTCAGCCGTTGTCCGCTCAGGGAAGTCTACAGGACGAGGTGGCGGGCAAAGAGGAGGAGGACGAGGAGGATGATGGGGATGAGTATTTTTTGGATGAGGAAGCTTCTCAGGGGGCAATAGAAACTGCTGGCGTTGCAAGGACGGGTTCAGGGTCTTTGAGGGAGACAAGTGACGTTGATTTGCCCGAAAGTGCTCCTCAACCCAGCACATGCACTGATTTGACAACTGGAACATTGGCCCACATGGCGGATTATGCCTTGCGTATCCTCAAAAGGGACCCACGCATTATAAAAATGATGACCGATGACGATTACTGGTTGGCCTGCCTCCTTGATCCTCGCTATAAAGGCAAATTGCAAAATATCATGCCACATGAGAACCTTGAACAAATATTGGCAACCAAACAAGCAACTCTTGTAGACCGTTTGAGTCAGGCATTCCCAGCACACAGCGCCGGTGATGGTTCTCACATGAGCTGCAGGGGGCAACAGGGCAGAGGTGTTAGAGGTGCACAAATCAGAAGTGGCATTGGACAGAGCGGTTTTCTGACCAGGTTGTGGAGTTATTTTGCAATGACCGCAGACACTACAGGTACTGCAGCATCAATTCAAGTGACAGGAGACAACATTTGTCCAGTATGGTTACTAACTATTTTTCCTCCATTATCGATGTTCTCCCTCAACCGTCATTCCCCTTTGATTACTGGGCATCCAAAATAGACACCTGGCCTGATTTGGCTGAATATGCATTGCAGGAGCTTGCTTGCCCAGCAGCTAGTGTGCTATCAGAAAGAGTATTCAGTGCTGTTGGTTCAATACTGACCGAAAAAAGGACTCGTCTGGCTACCCAAAATGTTGATGATCTAACCTTCATTAAAATGAACCACTCATGGATTTCTAATTATTTTGCCCCACCTTTCCAGGCTGACACCTAGGTTTCCTGAAAAAAGGTCTTGCTTTGGGACTGGTGTTACTGACTGTTCCAATCTCTTAATTTGCAGCTGCTGTTTGTACAGCATATGACATGTTTACACCTCCCTAAATGGCCTAACTCCCCCCACGGGGCCGTGGTCTCACCACTTGGCGCAAGCCCCCGTCAGAGTGCCGTTTGTCTGAAGAGTTGGGTGTGCCCACTTTTGGTCGACGGCACTGCCACTGGGTCCCTCATAGTACAATGAAGTGTCTCTGGCGGTGGTGGCGCGCACCCAACGTCAGACACACCGTTGTAACATGAGGGACCCTGGGCCTGTACCGCCACCCACGAGAGAGTGTCCCCCCCAGCTCTAACAGTGCTCTACCACTTGCAAAATTTTCTCTCACTGCTCCACCACTGTTTAGTCTATGCGCTGAAATCCTTCAATGCCTGGCGCTGACAATAACAATTTGTTGACATGTATGATGCTAGCTAAAATAGGCAGGGGCCCTGTCCTACATTTACACCAGTAAATACTTTGCGCCAAATTACAATGTCTGAAAGTCAGCATAGGAGCCCACCCCTGTACCTAAGTATGCCACCCTTTTTTTGTTTGTTTTGGTTTTTTTGCAAGACATTAACATCTATTTAGTTTTTTGGAGTACTTACTGTCTGCGGTCCCTCCTTCCAATTGTCCTCCGCCGAGCACACCAATGCTGCCTGTGTACCCCAGCAACATAATGGAAGCTGCATAGAGCCTATTTTGTTATTTTAGGCCTACTAAGTCTGTCTGCGGTCCCTCCTTCCAATTGTCCTCCGCTGAGCACACCAATGCTGCCTGTGTACCCCTGCCACATAATGGAAGCTGCATAGAGCCTATTTTGTTATTTTAGGCCTACAAAGTCTGTCTGCGGTCCCTCTTTCCAATTGTCCTCCGCCGACCACACCAATGCTGCCTGTGTACCCCTGCCACATAATGAAAGCTGCATAGAGCCTATTTTGTTATTTTAGGCCTACTAAGTCTGTCTGCGGTCCCTCCTTCCAATTGTCCTCCGCTGAGCACACCAATGCTGCCTGTGTACCCCTGCCACATAATGGAAGCTGCATAGAGCCTTTTTTGTTATTTTAGGCCTACTAAGTCTGTCTGCGGTCCCTCCTTGAAATCGTCCTCCGCTGACCACAACAATGCTGCCTGTGTACCCCTGTAGCCTACTTTAAACTGCATAGAGCCTACTTTCTATTGTAGGCCTACTACCTGTGTCTATCTCGGCCAGTCCACTTCTTACAGTTGTCCTCCTCTGAACAAAGCTATGCCGCCTGTGTACTCCTGTTACCAATTTTGAACTGCATTTATCCTACTTACTTATTTGTGCCTAGTAACTGTCTAAGCCTCTCATAACAGTTGTCCTCCACCACAGAACCCAGCTATGCCACTTGTGTACTCCTTTTACCAATTTTGGACTGAATATAGCCTTTCTTTTTATTTTAGGCCTACTTCGTGTGTCAGAGCCACTAATTACACATGCCCTCCTCCGCTGAACCACGCTATGCTGCAAGTGTACTCCACTTACCAATTTTGAACTGCATTTTGCCTAATTACTTATTTAGGCCTACTTATTGTGTCTGTCTCCCATTACAGTTGTCCTCCACTGTACAAAGCTGAGCTTCAGGCTTTCGGCCTATATTATCAGATATTAAACTGCATTTTGGTCTACTTGTCAGGTTGGGCCCTACTAACGGTGACTGCCGCTTCTGGGTTTTCTCCTGTTTGGTTTTCTTGAGCTTCGATCTTCAGGCTCTCATTCAGTGGTTGTTGTTAATATGTGTGGTTGGGGCCTACTAACGGTGTCTGCTGCTCCAAGGTGTTCTCCTGGTTTACTTGGCTGAGCTTCAATCTTTAGGCTCTCATTAAGTAGTTGTTGCTAATATAACAGTGCAGTTGGCCTACTATTTTGGTTGGGTCCTACTAACGGTGTCTGTCGCTCCCTGGTGTTGTCCTCCACTGCACAAAGCTGAGCTTCAATCTTCAGGCTCTCATTCAGTAGTTGTTGTTAATATGTGTCGTTGGGGCCTACTAATGGTGTCTGCCGCTCCAAGGTGTTCTCCAGGTTTACTTGCCTGAGCTTCAATCTTCAGGCTCTCATTAAGTAGTTGTTGCTAATATAACAGTGCAGTTGGCCTACTATTTTGGTTTGGGCCTACTAACGGTGTCTGCCACTCCCTGGTGTTGTCCTACACTGCACAAAGCTGAGCTTCAATCTTCAGGCTCTCATTCAGTAGTTGTTGTTAATATGTGTCGTTGGGGCCTACTAACGGTGTCTGCCGCTCCAAGGTGTTCTCCAGGTTTACTTGCCTGAGCTTCAATCTTCAGGCTCTCATTAAGTAGTTGTTGTTAATATAACAGTGCAATTGGCCTACTAGTTTGTTTGGGGTCTACTAACGGTGTCTGCCACTCCCTTTTGTTGTCCTTCACTGTACAAAGCTGAGCTTCAGTCTTCAGCCTTTCGGCCTATAGTATCAGATATTAAACAGCATTTGGCCTACGAGTTTTGTTGGGGCCTACTAACGGTGTCTGCCGCTCCCTGGTGTTGCCCTCCACTGTACAAAGTTGAGCTTCACTCTTCAGGCTTTCGGCCTATAGTATCAGATATTTAACTGCATTTGGCCTACTTGTCTGGTTGGGCCCTACTAACGGTGTCTGCCGCTCCTGGGTTTTCTCCTGTTTGGTTTTCTTGAGCTTCAATCTTCAGGCTCTCATTAAGTTGTTGTTGTTAATATAACACTGCAGTTGGCCTACTATTTTGGTTGGGGCCTACTAACGGTGTCTGCCACTCCCTGGTGTTGTCCTACACTGCACAAAGCTGAGCTTTAATCTTCAGGCTCTCATTCAGTAGTTGTTGTTAATATGTGTTGTTGGGGCCTACTAACGGTGTCTGCCGCTCCAAGGTGTTCTCCAGGTTTACTTGCCTGAGCTTCAATCTTCAGGCTCTCATTAAGTAGTTGTTGTTAATGTAACACTGCAGTTGGCCTACTATTTTGGTTGGAGCCTACTAACGGTGTCTGCCGGCTGCCGCTCCTGGGTTTTCTACTCCACTAAACAAACCAATGCCGCCTGGTTAGTCCTGTTACCAATTTTGAACTGCATTTAGCCCACTTTATTATTTGGGCCTATATCTGTGTTTCATCCTCATCCTGCCCATTGCCCAGCCAGTGCTAGATGAGTCTTGTGGTACATTGACCCAGACCACTACATTCTCCTTGCACACTACACAGCCACAATCTGACCCTGCTGAAAGTCAGGTTCCCCTTCCCGCATACTATACCACCTTACACAGGGACAAAGAGGAAGGTGCAGATGAAAGTTCAGGTTCCTTCATCAGGTGGGGGGGCATACTCGTTGGCGATGTCACAGGCACAGGGCCCCTCAGAGTACGCAAAAGTGTCGCTGCCGGTGGGAGGCGCCCACCGCCGTGCAAACACACCGCCGTACTTTGAGGGGCCCTGTGCCAGTGCCAATGCGAACGAGTGGGCCCCCCTGCTTGCTCAGGATCACAGCACTTGCAAACTTGAAATACTTACCTCTCACTGCTCCACTGCCGTGACGTAGTCCACGTTTCCTGGGCCCACTAAAAACTTTAGCCAGCCCTACCCCCCACAACTTTAGCCAAATGACCCCCAATTTCCAATGCCTAACTATTATTATAAAGTTAATTAAGATTGACAAGCTTCAGTAACAAGAATGGATGTTTTTGCCATTAAAATGGGCACTGTAGGTGTTTTCCTGGCCCCCACTCACTGCCGACTATGCTTCCCCATTGACTTGCATTGGGTTTCGTGTTTCGGTCGATCCCCGACTTTTCGCGATAATCGGCCGATTGCACTCGACTCGACTTTTGAGATAGTCGGGTTTCGCAAAACCCGACTCGACCCCAAAAAAGTAAAAGTCGCTCAACCCTAGTGCCCAGTCTTACTTTAGCGGAAGTCCCCTTCAACCATTTTGTCCCGGTCTCTGGAATGACCATCCATGCAATAAGCCGCCACATTGTAAGTGACCTGTCTGTACTGCTTAGTTCTTTTCTAGCACCTACAGCCGCAGTCCCACTTATACTGCGCTGTCAATGACTCTTCCAATGCCTTCCTTCTCTCTCTCATAGCCTTCCTGGCCCTGATGCTGGCTTACTGGACCTTGGACTTCTGCTGAGCTGACTGCCCTGGCAGGGCGCTGCTGCCCAACTGATTCAAATTCTCAGCTGTTCTGAACCCTAACTGTCACTAGCTCCTCCCACATTAAACATTTTTTTGCTGAAACTCTCTAACCTAGTGGATAAACTAGGGAACTACGCTTTCCCTATCTACATAACAGTACATTTACATGCCAGGGAAATGCACAACATGGACAAGACATTACAAGTAATATTTACAGACAACTCCTTGTGTCCCTTACATTTGGAGTGGTTTCCCGCAGAGAGCCCACTCCATACCCAGCAGGTGATGGCTGTGTATTACAACCAGGACCTGGCGATAACAATCACGTGTGGAGCACAGGGTTGAGGGGTTGGTAATAATGTTATATCTGTACAGCCAAGGTCACACTGTACACATCGATAAAACATATTACAGGTCTTGGGGGAGGTGACAAATGTTATTTTGCCCATGTGGGCAATTTTCTGTGTGGTAAGTTTTCACATGTGGGCAACTTTCCATGTGGGCAATATTCTTTGTGGGCAACTTTTTTGTGGGCAATTTTCCTGTGGGCATTCATGGCTCTGGGCTTTTTACTGTGGGCATTTTTCTTTTGGGAATTTTTTTGATCACCACTATCAATATCTGACAGTAGCTGCTCCCAGTCAATATATTGAATTGAAACATTCAACCAGGGATTTAAAATTAAGTGTTTTTCACCTTCTCACCTGAAATTCTTTTTACGTTTAAGCAAAATCGAATTATATTGTGGTCACTGGGGTGAAGGAATTTGCAGACACTGAGACTTCAAACATGTTCTGCATTGTTAGTAATGATCAGATCCAAAAGAGCATTGCCTTTGCAGGTCTTGTACAAAATGACTCATAATATTATTCTGCAAAAAGCTGAGGAATTCTTTTGAGACTAAAGCAGAACCATAACCTCAGTCAATATCTGGGTAGTCAATATCTCCCATAATCACTACTGTGGAAAACTCTGTGATCCATAAGATATGATTTTACAGATGATTAAACTGCACCAAAAAAATGTTCTTTATCAGTTTACTTCCCTTTAGATTTCCACCCAGAAGGTTTCAAGTCCTCACAATCACCCCCACCCTATTGCCTCTTCCACAGTCACTTTTATATCACTGCTAACACAAAGACAAACTCCTTATCCTTTCCCATTTGCCGTCGTTCAAAAAGAGCTTGAAAACATGCAGATTTACAGACAAATATTGTGAAAGGTCTAACCATGTCTCAGCGTCAGTAACTACATCAATTTGTTCCTCTAATTCCAAGGCCCCAAGCTCTCACATTTTCCTTGCTAGAGTCTAAAAGTTTCTGTCCAGTTTTCAATATTTACTTTCAGAAATGCAATTTTCTTAAATTGTGATGATATGTTTGCCTTGACTGTTTGTAACACATGGATCTCACTATTCCCTAAACTAATCTTTCTCCCTCAGTACATTTTCCCAGCCTCTCTTACCTATCTATACTATTAATTTTTGCCTTGTCTTACTGCCATTGTGCCTAATTTAAATACTTTGCCAGTGCCACTCCTGCCAGAATTATTTTCTTCTAGACGGAAAACCTCCTTACAAGTGCAAATTATCTCATGAATAATGATAGTACCCCAATCCTCTATAAACCCAATCGTTCTTTTCTACACAAAAAATTACAGTGTTTGTGTTCAGGAAAAAAAAGCAAAAACATGATCTGACTTTTTCTGTAGCAAGTCATCGAAGTCCCATTACTTTTATTTTTCATTCTCCTTCCTATGACTACAATCTTCCTTGGGATCTGTTATTATTTACATCCTGAACACCTTGCTAGCTTTCACTATGTGCCTCAAGGCTATAAAATGCTTTGGAGTGGCCTAGTCAAAGCCCAGACCTTAATCCACTTGAGAATCTGTGGTCAGACATGAAGATTGCTGATCTCCAGAGGAAATCATTAACTTGAAGGAGCTGGAGCAGCTTTGACTTGAGGAATGGGCAAAAATTCCAGTGGCAAGATGTGGAAAGCGCAGAGACACTATCCAACCCAACTTGCAGCTGTAATTGCCACAAAAAGGAGGCTCTAGAAAGAACTGACTTTAGGCGGGTAAATAGTTTAGCACAATGAAGTTTTCAGTTATTTTGTTCTACGTGTTGTCTACGTATTGACAGTTGTAGGCATGTTCTTTACATGAACTGATGCAAACCCTAAAAAGACAGTAAAATTCCAGGTTGTGTTGTAGCAAAACACAAAAAATGGGGTTGACTACTTTTGCAAGCCCCTGTAAATACATGTTTTTAAAAATGTCTTTTTCACTTCCGGACATGCGCCATGCACTTCTGAAGCTAAGGAGTGTACACCTGGCTACAGAGGCGCACTGATGTGGGCGAAAAAAGTCACGCAGATGCGCGAGATTTGCATCAGCTGGCGATGGCACCGTCACTTGCAAATCATGTTGTTCTCATACCCACAGGGTGAATAATTATAATACAAACTACACAAATCAAGACATAGTTAAATGCCGCACTCAACCAGTCTACAGATTTAAATTCAGCAGCAACAACTTTTGTTCTTTAACTCCCATTTTTGCTCACAAGCCACTTTATTCAACAAATCCCTCACTCTGTTTCTTAATGTGGGTTCCTTCCAAAACTCTCAAGATAAATCCCTAAATTTTATATTTCTACCAGATTGAATTCACATTAAGTAAGGAAATGTACAATATGTGCTAGATTTAATATACTCCTGGTGGCTTAAATTTTGCAGGATGAGGTCAAATTTTGCAGCAAATTGGGTACATTAGTTATTACATCTTTTTTTAAAGTATTATTACAATATATAAATGTTAAATGTTAGAGCTTTTGACCCCAATGTAAGTATATATACCTATTCTACAAATAATGACTATCCAAAACATTTTTTTATATAGGAACATTAATGATATACATATGTGTTCATTTATAAATATCCACATGAATTGTTATGCAACATTGTAATTTCGCAACAAAAATTCAATATGGAAAGGCCATCTTAGCTGATGCACCGTTTCTGGTCTGATTTCACAATTCTGTAATTGAATTATGAAGCTGACAACAAAGGACTCATTAAAATGAGAAGCTGCATTACATCCCTCTCACCATGCATACAGGCGAGTTAATACATTTTTACTGCTCTGCCTAGAAATGGAAAATCTCAGTTCGGTGCATATTTGTTATAGGAGGAAAATCTCAAGAGTGAACATAAAAGTGAATGTTAAGAGTGGGGCATATACTTCACATAATTATATATTTATTGCAACATGTAGAGGTTTAAACATTCTTTATTATGATGAGGGCCTTTGAAATTTTCATCGTTGGTGAAAAATATAATTTATTTAATTGCTCAAAAAGAGTAGAGAGAACAGATGAATTAAAACAATCATTTGGATTACAAAGACTTGAAACCTAATTTCAGCCCACCGCTGGATCTGAAATTATTGGTTGGTCTGTTAACTACGCATGAAAAGCCAGGCATCGTCCCCAGCAATGACTGATCCAAACTTTTGCTGCAGATTCTGCCTTAGGGTTTGTTCACATCTGCTCAGGGATGATCGAAGAGGCAGAGTAAAGTGGAAATCTGTTTTATGGCCAATCAAGAAGTATAATGGTGAAGCAGAGCGCCATCTCCCAGGTTTTGTAGCATGTGTGAAAACTCAAGCATAGAATCGGATTTGCACTTGTAGCCACTACTTATATTACTACTCTTTTATATGCTTGGTCTAAGGAGGTAGCAGGAGCTTCTGATTCCTAGGAGACCCAGTAAGCTCTGCTCTGCAGCCTGGAGACTGCATTTCCTCTGTAACTGGGGTGAATAGACCAGCCCCAGTTATAGGGCAAATCAGAAAAAAAAGGTTCAGGATTTTTCGCAGTTTTTTTTGCTATAAAAAAGCGATAAAAATGCTTAAAAACCGCATACATATGCATCCCATCATGATGCAATGATGCATCCGATCATTTATAATGCATTCCGCAATTTTTGTGCATATGTTGCGCTTTTTTCCGCTTTTTTCAGAAAAGGGCGTCCCAATATGCAATTAAAAGTGACAATGACATGATTTCCTATTTTGAAAACATTCATTTTACAAACACAACACAAAAAATTGGACCTAATTCTAAAAATTATAAAATCTTAGTTGCTAGAAGCTAAAGATTAGGCGTCCCAAAAAAGGACATTGGTAGATAATGGGTTAACAAATCCAATTGTGAAACATTTCTTATTCCAAGATGTATTGATTAAGGTGTATTTTGTGGGAAAACCCCATTAAGTTTTAGAACATGGCGAGCAGAACAATGTTCTTGTCTGTGGTACTGTTTTTTTTTTGCTTCTGTAAGGAGTAATGCAGGAAATGACAACATAATTATGAACTAACCTCTATTGTTGGTAAAATATTTGAAGGGTTTCTGAAGGATGTTATTCTGCATTATCTCAATGAGAATAATTGTTTAACTCCATATCAGCTTGGGTTTACGAGGAATCTCTCTTGTCAAACCAATCTAATCAGTTTTTATGAAGAGGTAAGCTATAGACTGGACCAAGGTGAGTCATTGGACGTGGTATATCTTGATTTTTCCAAAGCGTTTGATACCGTGCCGCACAAGAGGTTGGTACACAAAATGAGAATGCTTGGTCTGGGGGAAAATGTGTGTAAATGGGTAAGTAACTGGCTTAGTGATAGAAAGCAGAGGGTGGTTATAAATGGTATATTCTCTAACTGGGTCACTGTGACCAGTGGGGTACCGCAGGGGTCGGTTTTGGGACCTGTTCTCCAACATATTTATTAACAATCAGGTAGAAGGTTTACACAGTAAAATATCTATATTTGCAGATGATACAAAACTATGTAAAGCAGTCAATACAAGAGAAGATAGTGTTCTGCTACAGATGGATCTGGATAAGCTGGAAACTTGGGCTGAAAGGTGGCAGATGCAGTTTCACAGTGATAAATGTAAGGTTATACACATGGGAAGAAGGAATCAATATCACCATTACACACTGAAAGGGAAAGCACTGGGTAAATCTGACATGGAGAAGGACTTGGGGATCCTAGTTAATGATAAACTTACCAGGAGCAGCCAGTGCCAGGTAACGGCTGCCAGGGAAACAGGATCATGGGGTGCATGAAAAGGAGTCTGGATACACATGATGAGAGCATTATACTGCCTCTGTACAAATCGCTGGTTAGACCGCACATGGAGTACTGTGTACAGCTATGGGCACTGTTGCTCAGGAAGGATATAACGGAACTAGAGCGAGTACCATGGAGGGCAACAAAATAATTAAACAAATGGGGAAACTACAATACCCAGAGAGATTAGCAAAATTAGGATTATTTAATCTAGAAAAAAGACGACTGAGGGGCAATCTAATAACCATGTATAAGTATATAAGGGGACAAAATAGATATCTCGCTGAGGATCTGTTTATACCAAGGAAGGTGATGGTCACAAGGGGGCATTCTCTGCGTCTGGAGGAGAGATGGTTTTTCCACCAACATAGAAGAGGATTCTTTACTGTTAGGGCAGTGAGAATCTGGAATTCCTTGCTTGAGGAAGTGGTGATGGCGAACTCGGTCTCGGGGTTCAAGAGAGGCTTGGATGTCTTCCTGGAGCGTAACAATATTGTATCTTACAGTTATTAGGTTCTTTAGAAGGACATACTGTAGATCTGTGGATTTAATCTGACAGAATATAGGCTGAACTGGATGGACAAATATTTTTTTCGGCCTTGCTAACTATGTTACTATGTAGTAACTCATTAAAATTGGATATTATTCCTTCCAACCTTTATACACATTTCTCAACATGCCTTTTCAGCTTCTGTTTCTTGGAGGAACAGGGGAAATGATGTATGTTGGGCAATATGTGCCTTTTAATTATCTCTTGTTAATCTGTTGGTTACCTGGAATTGCAGCTTTAGCAGCTTCTACAACCTGGTGTGGACAGTGATCTTCATCATACTTAAGCAAAATATTGACTGGGAAGAGTACAACACTTTCCCACAAGCAAGAGATAAAGCACTGATTAGAGAGCTACACAGCTTTGGAGTAGTGTAAAGGTACCTTCACACTAAGCGACTTTGCAGCGAGAACGACGACGATCCGTCCTGGATAGCGATATTGTTGTGTTTGACACGCAGCAGCGATCTGGATCCCGCTGTGATATCGCTGGTCGGAGCTAGAAGTCCAGAACTTTATTTCGTCGCTTGATCACCGCTGTATCTGCATGTGTGACGCCGATACAGCGATGTTTTCACTTGTAACCAGGGTAAACATCGGGTTACTAACTGCAGGGCCGTGCTTAGTAACACTACATACTCACATTCTGATGTCTGTCACGTCCCCTGGCGTCCACAGGGTTACCGCGCTGCTGCTCAGAGCTTCCTGCACTGACTGACTGTGTCAGCACCGGCCGGCCGTAAAGCAGAGCACAGCGGTGACGTCACCGCTGTGCTCTGCTACTGCCGGTGCTGACACAGTCAGTCAGTGCAGGAAGCTCTGAGCAGCAGCCCGGTAACCCTGTGAACGCCGGGGAATGTGACAGACATAAGAAGGTGAGTATGTAGTGTTTTTTTTTTACTTTTACAATGGTAACCAGGGTAAATATCGGGTTACTAAGCGCGGCCCTGCACTTAGTAACCTGATATTTACCCTGGTTACCCGGGTGCTGCAGGGGGACTTCGGCATCGTTGAAGACAGTTTCAACGATGCCGAAGTCGTTCTCCTGATCGTTGGTCGCTGGAGAGAGCTGTCTGTGTGACAGCTCCCCAGCGACCTAAACAGCGACGCTGCAGCAATCGGCTCGTTGTCTATATCGCTGCAGCGTCGCTGAGTGTGATGGTACCTTAAGGATTAGTTCCCACAATCAGTATTTGGTGTATTTTGCATGCTGTGTATTTTCACTGGGTAAAAAACGCAATGTCTTACATTTACAGATAAGTGTATGGGATTTATAGAGCTCTCATTCCCATTGAGCTCTTTTTGATGTAGGGCAAACTGACCTGTAGTACGTGTTTGAAATCTGCAACATGTCAATTTACATTTTTTTCAGGAAAACATATGTTTTATTTGTGGATTTTCCCCATACACTTGAATAAGATGAGGAAAATCTGCAGGTAAAAAATGGATTTGTATTTTTATTGTATGGAAATGCTCTAAAAGCACATGTAATCCGCATAAGACTTTATTAATAAAATGTTATGAAAGTTAGGTAACAGTAAGTATAAAAAACAAAGCATCTTCATTTAAAACATGACACACTGAAAGCAGAAACCACAGAAAAAAAATACACAATAAAAAGCCTACTAACACCTTAACGAACAGAGGTATTTTAGTATTTGCGTTTTTGTTTTTTGCTCCCCTTCTTCGCAGCCATAACTTTTTTATTTTTCTACTAATATGGTCATGTCAGGGCTTGTTTTTTGTGGGTCAAGTTGTACTTTTGAACGACATGATTGGTTATAACATATCATGTACTGGAAAACGGGAAAACAATTCCAAGTGCAGTGAAATTTTTGAAAAAAGTGAAATCCCATAGTTGTTTTTTTTTTTTTTACAATGTTCACTAAATGCTGAAACTGACCTGCCAATATGATTCCCCAGGTCATTTTGAGTTCATAGGCACCAAACATGTCTAGGTTATATTTTGAGTAAACGGGTGTACACTGGCGCTTCACTGAATGACGAGGGGGATTGAGGAATATACGGGGGGAAGGGGACTGGAGGATAAACATAAAGGATCAGCTGCTGGTGAGGTGGCAGGATCTGTGTAACAACCTGCTTATGAGAGAAAATAGTGCAAATAAATTGTTTTTCACCTGCGCTAAGGCTATGTGCACACGTCAGGATTTTGTCAGGATTTTGTCAAGATTTTGTCAGGATTTTGTCAGGATTTTTCATCAGGATTTGTAGCCAAAACCAGGAGTGGAACAATTAGAGGAAAAGTATAATAGAAACATATGCTCCAATTCTGCATTTATCACCCACTCCTGGTTTTGGCTACAAAACCTGATGAAAAAGCCTGACAAAATCCTGACAAAATCCTGACGTGTGCACATACCCTAAGGATTAGTATTCCTAAAGAGAAGTATATGGATAATACAAAATTAATACCTGCACTGTGGAGAGAAAGATTTCCGTTCGGGGACTTTAAGCACAGTATATAGATACTTACAGTACTTGGAGGCATTTCAGTACTGATGGCCAGGTTTATTTAACAAGGCTATGCCCTCTGGTGCCAGAACAATTTAGTATGTACAGTCGTGTACTTACTGATTGTGAAAACAGTGATACCCCGTAATGATAAGATGTATCGATTCTCCTTGATGTAGTCATTTGTGTTGAGTTCCGTATTACAGGATCCTGTGGTTTTGAGGGTTAGTATAGGTGCACTAACCCTCCGAAGGTTCTCCTTGCTAGGCGTCAGGAGCTGGAAGGAACCGCCAGCTTCTAGCGTGCCCCGACAGGAAGCGATGCCGAAGCCGTGGCGGTGTGTGAAAGGGGAGTAGCGGAAATTGTGATGTCACAGCTAATGGGCTGGCGCGTGTGGGAACAACCAATCCAACGCATTTCGAAGAATGCAATCCTTCTTTGTCAGGGCTGGAGTTCCCTCTGAAGCCCATCTGTTGTGAATTAGACTTTTTTGGCTCCCTCTTGTGGTCACTAGTGATATGACTCTGGGATTGTCTTTCCTCAGTTTGGCACCCACCTGGGTCGTTAGTCCAGGGGTGTTGCTATATGAACTTCCTGAATTCTCAGTCTGGTGCCTGGCATCGTTGTAATCAGTCCTTTCTGTTTGCTCCTGTCTGCTGGTCCTGGTTCTTGCAAAATTAAGCTAAGTCCTGCTTCCTTGTTTTTTGGTTATTTGTATTGCTCTTATTTTTTGTCCAGCTTGTACTAAATGTGATTCCTGATTTTGCTGGAAGCTCTAGGGGGCTGGTATTCTCCCCCCGGGCCGTTAGACGGTTCGGGGGTTCTTGAATATCCAGCGTGGAAATTTTGATAGGGTTTTTGCTGACCGTATAAGTCATCTTACTATATTCTGCTATTAGTCAGTGGGCCTCTCTTTGCTAAATACCTAGTTCATTCTTACGTTTGTCTTTTCTTCTTACCTCACCGTTATTATTTGTTGGGGGCTTGTATCCAACTTTTGGGGTCTTTTCTCTGGAGGCAAGAAAGGTCTATCTTTTCCCTTCTAGGGTTAGTTAGTTCTCCGGCTGGCGCGAGACGTCTAGAACCAACGTAGGCACGTTCCCCGGCTGCTGCTATTTGTGGTGCTAGGATTAGATATACGGTCAGCCCAGTTACCACTGCCCTATGAGCTGGTTTTTTGTGTTTGCAGACTTGGTATTTATTTCTGAGACCCTCTGCCATTGGGGTCATAACACCCATCCTTATATAGCGCTATCCACCCGCCCGCCCCTTTTCCATGATCCTTAGCGCAGGTGAAAAACAATTTATTTACACTAGGTTATATTTTATTTAAGCGGTGAAAAAAAAATCCACAGTTTGGTAAAAAAAAATGGCGCCATATTCCGAGACCTGTAGCTTCTCCATTTTTTGTGTTCTTGGGCTGGGTTAGGGCTTATTTTGTGCGTGCCGAGCTGAGATTTTTATTGACACAATTTTGTTGCAGATACAGTCCTTTGATTGCCCATTACTGCATTTTATTGCAAAATAGCAGTGACAAAAAAACGTAATTCTGACGTCTTTAAATTTTTCCTTGTTACGACGTTTAGCGATCGGGTTACTTCTTTTTTTATATTGATAGATTAGGCAATTCTGAACACGGGATACCAAATATCTGTATATTTGATTTTGTTATTGTTTTATTTTGAATTGGGCAAAAGGGGGGTGATTTGAACTTTTTTATTATTTTTATTTTTTTTATATTTTTGAATACTTTTTTTGCATGTCTCTGCTGGAGACCTCTGGTTTTCATGCCGACCCGCAATCATGTGATGGGGTCACTGATGGGCAGGATTAGTGATGCACTTCCGGTAATTGCAAGTTAAATGCCGCTGTCAGAAATTGAAAGTGGAATTTAACTAGTTAACAGCAACGGGTGGATCGCGATTCCACCTGTGGCTGTTGAGGGCACATGTCAGCTGTATAAATCAGCTGACATGTGCCTGGAAAGGTGCTGGCTCAGTGCCGGAGCCCGCACCAAACAGGGGGAGTCTGACATCAGCTTACTATTACGCCCGATGTCGGAAAGGGGTTAAAAAAGACACACTAAAAATGCAATGAAAAAATCGAATTGGTGCAGAAATGCTGCGGAAAATCTGGAACATCAACAAGACACCAAATAGTCATCATGGGAACTTAGCCCAACTTTCAAGCATCTAACAACTGGTATTTCAGTTCAGCCACGCTGAAGGAAATGGGGCTGCAACAACATATCCAACCTATTGACAGCTGTGGTAGTATTCCCCATTTCTAACCATGTGTTGATTGGTTGTGCAAAAGGGGGTCTCATCATGCAATGCTTTTTGGAAGTGCATTTGAACAGCAAGGTGGATTGCTGTTGAGGGGAAATAGAGAAAAAAAAATCTATAAATCTTCAGCACAGCGAGTGTGAGCGAGCTGAATGTGACCTGAGCGTAAGTGTGAACGGCGGTAAGTGTGACTTGTGATTCAGTGAGGAGGTATTTGGAAAGCCTTTAACAAATAACTGTGTGAATTGGTGTGAGTTGCTGAATTGGGAGTAGCTATATTCACAAGGGGTTAACTTAGGGTGGGGGCTCATAATTAAGGGGTTATAAGGGGCAGCTGTTTGGGGCTCAAGTCCTTTTTGGAAGTGCATTTGAACAGCAAGGTGGATTGCTGTTGAGGGAAAATAGAGAAAAAAAATCTATAAATCTTCAGCATAGCGAGTGTGAGCGAGCTGAGTGTGACCTGAGGGTAAGTGTGAACGGCGGTAAGTGTGACTTGTGATTCAGTGACTTTGGAATCAGGGAGTTTCCAAGGGAGGAATTGCTGTCTGTTTTTTATTAAAACTTTGTATTTATTTTTTATTTAACGTTTCTGTGTGGTGCAATCCCCATTAGGAAATGTGCTCCACTATTGTTAATGCCATCCAGTGCACATCTTGCCACATGTATGCAATCCTTGCTCAGCCGGTCGAGGGTGCATACTGCTGTGCGAGATGTGAGCACGTTGAGCATTTCAAAGCCCAGATTCTAGATCTAAATGTGCAGCTGGCAACACTGAGATCCATTGACAACATGGAAAGGAGTCTTCTGATCACTGAGCAGACGCTCAATGGGATAGATGAGGGAGGATGGTATTATTATGGGGGACTTCAACTACCCTGAAATAGATTGGGGAACAGAAACCTGCAGTTCCAGCAAAGGAAATCGGTTTTTGACAACTATGAGAGACAATTACCTTTCACAACTGGTTCAGGACCCAACAAGAAGGGGGGCACTGCTAGACCTAATATTAACCAACAGGCCAGACCGCATATCAAATATAAGAGTTGGGGGTCACTTGGGGAATAGTGATCACAAAATAATAAGTTTTCGTGTATCCTTTAATAAGATGTGTAGTAGAGGGGTGACAAGGACACTAAACTTCAGGAGGGCAAATTTCCAAAGGATGAGAGAGGATCTTGGTGCAATTAACTGGGACGATATCCTGAGACATAAAAATACACAAAGAAAATGGGAGACGTTTATTAGCATCCTGGATAGGACCTGTGCACAGTATATACCGTATGGGAATAAACATACTAGAAATAGGAGGAAACCAATATGGCTAAATAGAGCTGTAAGGGGCGCAATAAGTGACAAAAAGAAAGCATTTAGAGAATTAAAGGAAGTAGGTAGTGAGGAGGCATTAAATAAATACAAAAAATTAAATAAATTCTGTAAAAAGCAAATCAAGGCAGCAAAGATTGAGACAGAGAGACTCATTGCCAGAGAGAGTAAAAATAATCCCAAAATATTCTTTAACTACATAAATAGTAAGAAATTAAAAAATGATAGTGTTGGCCCCCTTAAAAATAGTCTGGGTGAAATGGTGGATGAGGATGAGGAAAAAGCCAATATGCTAAATGACTTTTTTTCATCAGTATTTACAAAAGAAAATCCCATGGCACACAAAATGACTAGTGATAAAAATTCCCCATTAAGTGTCACCTGCTTAACCCAGCAGGAAGTATGGCGGCGTCTAAAAATCACTAAAATTGACAAATCTCCGGGCCCGGATGAGATACACCCTCGAGTACTGCAGGAATTAAGTACAGTCAATGATAGACCATTATTTTTAATCTTTAAAGACTCCATAATAACAGGGTCTGTACCACAGGACTGGCGTATAGCAAATGTGGTGCCAATATTCAAAAAGGGGACAAAAACTGAACTTGGTAATTATAGGCCAGTAAGCTTAACCTCTACTGTGGGTAAAATCCTGGAGGGCATTCTAAGGGATGCTATACTGGAGTATCTGAAGAGGAATAACCTCATGACCCAGTATCAGCACGGGTTTACTAGGGACCGTTCATGTCAGACTAATTTGATCAGCTTCTATGAAAAGGTAAGTTCCGGACTGGACCAAGGGAGCCCAGTGGATGTAGTGTATATGGACTTTTCAAAAGCTTTTTATACGGTGCCACACAAAAGGTTGTTACATAAAATGAGAATAATGGGGATAGGGGAAAATATGTGTAAGTGGGTTGAGAGCTGGCTCAGGGATAGGAAACAAAGGGTGGTTATTAATGGAGCACACTCAGACTGGGTCGCGGTTAGAAGTGGGGTACCACAGGGGTCAGTATTGGGCCCTCTTCTTTTTAACATATTTATTAATGACCTTGTAGGGGGCATTCAGAGTACAAATTCAATATTTGCAGATGACACTAAACTCTGCAGGGTAATCAATACAGGGGAGGGCAATTTTATATTACAGGATGATTTATGTAAACTAGAAGCTTGGGCTGATAAATGGCAAATGAGCTTTAATGGGGATAAATGTAAGGTTCATGCACTTGGGTAGAAGTAATAAGATGTATAACTATGTGCTTAATTCTAAAACTCTGGGCAAAACTGTCAATGAAAAAGACCTGGGTGTATGGGTGGATGACAAACTCATATTCAGTGGCCAGTGTCAGGCAACTGCTACAAAGGCAAATAAAATAATGGGATGCATTAAAAGAGGCATAGATGCTCATGAGGAGAACATAATTTTACCTCTATACAAGTCACTAGTTCGACCACACTTAGAATACTGTGCACAGTTCTGGTCTCCGGTGTATAAGAAAGACATAGCTGAACTGGAGCGGGTGCAGAGAAGAGCGACCAAGGTTATTAGAGGACTGGGGGGTCTGCAATACCAAGATAGGTTATTACACTTGGGGCTATTTAGTTTGGAAAAATGAAGACTAAGGGGTGATCTTATGTTAATGTATAAATATATGAGGGGACAGTACAAAGACCTTTCTGATGATCTTTTTAATCATAGACCTGAGACAGGGACAAGGGGGCATCCTCTACGTCTGGAGGAAAGAAGGTTTAAGCATAATAACAGACGCGGATTCTTTACTGTAAGAGCAGTGAGACTATGGAACTCTTCCTTATGATGTTGTAATGAGTGATTCATTACTTAAATTTAAGAGGGGACTGGATACCTTTCTGGAAAAGTATAATATTACAGGGTATATACACTAGATTCCTTGATAGGGCGTTGATCCAGGGAACTAGTCTGATTGCCGTATGTGGAGTCGGGAAGGAATTTTTTTCCCCAAGGTGGAGCTTACTCTTTGCCACATGGGTTTTTTTTGCCTTCCTCTGGATCAACATGTTAGGGCATGTTAGGTTAGGCTATGGGTTGAACTAGATGGACTTAAAGTCTTCCTTCAACCTTAATAACTATGTAATAGTACCACTCTTCCTTGGCTTGTTGATAATGGCTACAAAACTACTTAATGGGGTTGCCAAAATGTGAAAAAGATGTCTGCTTCCAAATATAATGCCACACCTGATAACACGTTGGTGGTGATGTAGATTTCCTCATTCCTTTTTAGTGTACTTAAACTCAAAAACTCCAGACACACGCCATGGACATAGCTGTTTGTGGAAAAAAAGCATCCAGAATCTTCTAAATTAGGACTTTTTTAATGTTATCATGTACCACTGCAAGCCATTAGTACATTAATCAAGCATTTCTACAAAAAACTGTATTTTAAATAAAAGTTGAATGAAGATTAGTATTTCAGCATATAGATTATGTAGAGACAGAAAACAATTACTCCTGTTACTCTGTCAATAATCATTACATTTTTCCTAAGCTTTAGTCATCCATAGGATGTAGGCAAGCTATTAGCTAACAAAATTAGTCTGTAAATTCCCTAGATAACCAAAAATAATAATAATTATATATATATTATATATGTGTATATAATATATACATATATATATATATATATATTGTCTTTAAAATAGATAAAACAGAGAACACTGATTGAGGTCAGCGGAGGAATAAAGAGTAACATAATAATGTGCTGCAAGTTCAAGGTCTAACGGCTGTTGAAAAATTGGGAGAGAGGATGACAGCTTGGAGGTTGTAGAATAACTGTAATAAAGTATAGAAGGAAATGCAAAAGAAAAGAAAATGTGGCAGGTAGTGATAACAGACGGTAACCTCAGTCATGGAATAAACAGAAGATACATAAAGAAAGAGATAGTACGGAGAGATGCAATTCTGCTATAGGGACCAAAGGGTTATAAAAATAGGTATAATTGGAGAAACTATTATAACAAAAGAGAGAAAGGAAATAAAAAGTAACTTATCTATGAAGACTGATCTGTTATACAATTTGGAAATGTTAAATATGACGCCAAAACTGACCAATAACATCGGAGGCGATGAAGTAAAGCAAGTATGGAGATCAATAATATCTAACCTCTAGTATACCGATAGACTGTCATGAACTACTTAGCCCACATTCAGTTTGGTGGTCTAAAGGGACTCTGACAGCACAGAATGACTGGCCAAAAAAAAGGGCAGGAACATGGTGCACCCTTGGCGAGGCCAAACAGCTCAGTGACCCTTCCCATCTACTTCTTTCTATCTCTGCCCTTCTCTGACTCTATAAAGCCAGAGCTGTCAATCAAATAAGAGGGATGTGGAGATGGAGGGAAAACAAGAAGTTGCACTTAAATGTTTGGCTACACCAAGGGTGCACCACCCTCTGTACTTGGTTTGAACAGTCACTCTGTGCTGACAGTCCCTAGCGTTGAGAGTGTGTATATATATATATATATATATATATATATATATATATATATATATATATATACATGGCTCATATGTACATACAGGAGACAGGGCAGATGTTTCTGTTGCCTTTCTGCATCGGTGCTGTAGGACAAACCTGCAATGTTTACATGGACTGTCAGCACAGAATGGCTTTTCAATCCAAGTGCAGGCGCTCAATGCATCAGGGCCAAGCATTTACCTACACCTTCCCACCTGCTTGCTTTTCCTCCTTATCGCCTCCCCTTCTGCTTTGATTAACAGCTCTGGCTTAATAGAGCCAGAGAATTGAGGAAGGAAACCAAGCAGGTGGGAAGGTGTATATACATTTTTGGCCTCGCCGTAAATCACCGAGTGACAGTACTTGGTTTGAACAGTAAGGCCGGCGTCACACTAGAGAGTTTTACGGACGTATGAGAGGTGCAAAAACAACGCATTGCACACTGACCAATGATTCTCTATGGGGCAGCTCCTATCTGCTTTATATTTTGCAGCTGTATTTTACGTGCGTAGAAAATCGCAGCATGCTGCAATTGTCACCGTATTGCGCAAACAATCCGCCAAAGAAAGTCTATGGGGGAGAGAAAAATACAGATTACACACGGACCATCAGTGTGACTTGCGAGAAATACGCAGCGGTGTTCTATACAAAAGCCGTGAATTCAGCGCGGTGTACAGTAAAATCACACTGACAGAATAGAATAGGTAGAATAAATGTCTACACATAGAATAGGTAGATATACATATATATATATATATATATATATATATATATATATATATATATATATGTCATTGAGACATATACTGTATATATATATTTATATTTAATACAGAGCTAGATAGCATAAAAGCCGGTGATTCAATTGTTTGATAAGGAGATTGAATTACTGGCTTTTATGCTATCTAGTGCTGTATTAAATATAAATATATATATATATATGTCTCACAGACATATATACATATAGACTGTATATATGTTTTCAGGAATATTTGAGCCCATGGATCCATTCTATGTCCATTTTGCAAGGTTGTGAGAAAAAAACGCAGTACGGATGCCATACGGATTACATACGGAGGATGACATGCGTAAAATACGCAGCCACACCCTGCCTACGGATGACATACGGATCACTGTTTTGGGTTCATTTCTGTGTATTATGCCTGTAAAATACGGACCATATTTCCCTACGCCGAGTGTGACGCCGGCCTTATCCTGTGCTGACAGTCACTTTAATTACAGAAACCTTGCCATTAAGTTTTTGTAATAATTAAATGTGTATATATTTGTATGTATAGTGTGAGTGTAATAATACACTTCTATTCCTGCCCTTTCTGGTGTCCTGCGACAATCGGACCACACACACATGCAAGTCTAAAACACTGGACTGCACTCGGATGTCATCTGAGTACAGTCTGATGTAAACACACAGAGACAATGGAGATGGATAAATGAAGTTTTCCTTCTCCGCACCCATACTGCGATTCTCTCATGCGAGAGCATTGGATTAGAGTTGAGAGAATCTTTCAAAATTCGGTTCCGATTATGATCGGTGGCGAATATTGGCTTTGCAACATTCGTCAAAAACAACTAAACGTCATTGGAGTCAATGGGAGTAGAAATGAACGAATATGTTCGGGACTGATCAGCAAACATAAATTCGGCACAAATAGGATACCAATATGGCACGAACATGGCAATTTCAGATTCGGCGACCGATTCTGAACATATTCGCTTAACTCTAAATTGAATCACAGTAAACAGAGTCTTTGCATATTCGGCCCGATTCTCTCGCATGAATCTATGCCAGTGTGAGCGAGCCCTACGAGACTCCCCTCTCACGCATAGAGTGAACTGGCTAGTCACAATAGCGGTGACGTCAGTCAGAGGCGGTGCTGGACATCCACTGGAGAGAGTGGCGGTAGGTGAGTTTATTATCACACCACATGTTTTCTGTAAGTGTTTTCACCAAAAGATGCTTTTACAATCTTCTCCGATCACTGCACTTTTTGATGCTGTTTGCCCTTCATTTGATGCAAATTTGAAGCTTGTTTTATGCTTTTTTTAATACAAAAAATCTTTGATTCTGCATTTAAAAATGCAGTTGTTTTTTCCCTGCACTTTTTCGAGCTCTCCGTGGAAGCATGTAAAGAAAAAAACGCACCACAAAACACACACGATTAAACAGTGCCTACATCCACTTTGCTGGAACAATTAAATGCAACAGGTTTTCTGCACACCGTAACAAAAAAAAGAAAAACAGTGGAAAAAAAACCTGCAGGATTTATTCTATGCTTGAACACAGCCTTATTGTAGTTATGGCTGAGGATTACAGCTGCTATTTCCTTCACTGTAAAGATAAGCATACATGTGCAGTCATTTCTAGAATAAAATCAATAAGAAATATAAACTTTTCTATGACCGTTCCTTTTCATGCACTACTACTGTCGCTTTATCATGACATACCGTTTCAGATTAGTAACTCTAAATTATCATGAACTGATGACCCCGGTGGGAGCGCAGCGTTAGAAGGAGGGGTATTGCTATCTAATTAAATCCTTGGCCTAGGTCATTCCTCTTTAGAGTTGATTCACAAGCTGCAGATTTATTGCAAAAATTTTGGCGACTGATAATCAGTTCAATTCACCAGAAAAGGTTTGTTTTGGTGGCATTTATATAAATGGGACCTTATCTGCCTTATTCTGGCAGGGGAGAGCTCAGAATCGGTTATTATCAGGGAAGGAAAGTACCAGCATGGCTTATTGCAACCCCTTCGATCCGACCCTAAATATCACCCTGAGGCCTGTCCCACACGTCCAGATAATTCCGGTACCGGAAAAAAACGGTACCGGAATTATCCGTGTCCGTGTGCCCCTACGTTTCTGGTATACATCAGTGTGGCACACGTGCGGCACACATGTGCCGCCCGTGTGCCCACTGGGTACCACACACCGTGCTGGGTACCACACGTACCAGCATCTGGTGCTGAATCCGCTATTCATATCTTCCCTGCAGCAGCGTTTGCTGCATAGAAGATATGAATAATAGTGTTTAAAAGAAAGATCTATCTGTCCCCCGCCCTCCCACCCCCTGTGCACCCCCCCACCCCCTGTGCGCCCCCCTGCTGTTCTGAAAATACTCACCCGGCTCCCTCGTTGGCTGTCGCTGCTTCCTGTCCTGGCCGCACCTTCTACTGTATGCGGTCACGTGGGGCCGCTCATTTACAGTCTCCTATGGGAGGTGGAGCCACATATTCATGACTCTAATCGGCGGCCCCACGTGACCGCATACAGTAGAAGGTGCGGCCAGGACAGGACACTGCGAGGGAGGCGGGTGAGTATTTTAATAACAGCGGGGGGGCGCACAGGGGGTGGGGGGGCGCACAGGTGGACAGATAGATCTTTCTTTTAAACACTATTATTCATATCTTCTATGCAGCAAACGCTGCTGCAGGGAAGATATGAATCGCGGATTCAGCACCATGTGGGGGGGACAGCGCTTACTGTAGCGCTGTCTCCTGCACGGCACAGAGACTGCACACGGAGAACTTCCGTGTGCGGTACGTGTTTTACACGGACCCATTGACTTTAATGGGTCCGTGTAATCCGTGCTCTCCCACGAACACTGACATGTCTCTGTGTTTGGCACACGGAGACACGGTCCGCAAAAAATCAATGACATCTGCACAGATGCATTGATTTCAATGTGTCTACGTGTGTCAGTGGCTCCGGTACGTGAGAAAACTGACACCTCACGTACCGGAATCACTGACGTGTGAAACCGGCCTGAGCTGGTATGTACGATGCTTACAACAGTTCTCCTACTAGAAACCTTGGTCGAGTAAAGCATTAAATAGAGATCTAATGAGAATACAATCCTAATTTTAGAGATTCATATAATTGTATGTTACTCGTCCTCTAAGGATCATAGAATAGTTTCCCTGTGATCAGCTGATGTGGAAAATGAAAGTGCACTATAACTATTATATTTATATTTCTGCGGTACATCAGTGGAAACGTCATACCTGCTTTTAACTAAAGACATGCCAAACTCTAGAAGGCAGATTCTTTTTGAATAGTAATAGCCCTGGTATAAAAAATAATCAAGGTTGTCATTTGTATGGTGATATCAGCACTATTGCGACCATAAAAACACACTGCACTCATACATTTTATGGGCTTCTCCAGTGAATAGAAGTTATTGCCTATCCACAGGTTAGGTGATAATTTAGTGATCGGTGGGAATCTGAGGACATACATCGATGAACAGATTGGAAGACTTTTCTCTCTGACACAATGTTGTGGCAGTACGCATGCTCGACCTCCGCTCCATTCATTCCCTATGTGACTGCCGAGAGCTATGCATTTTTTGCAGCCCCATAGCGAATGAATGGTTCGGCCATCAGACATCTGACCTTGTGCTTCATTTTGAAAAGTGGATTAAAGATTCTAATTTTGCCGATCAATGTGGATCCACCGACACCAATGAATTAGTTATCACCTATTCCCTAGATAGGTGTTAAAGGGATTCTAAGTGACAACAAGTCAACTAGTTTGTCCTTAGTTTTCACAAAACATGACTATAATTTCAGAAAAAAGCTTATTTGGATCTAGACCGTGATGGATAGTCAGAGAGTCATAGTGTCTATAAGTGTAAAAGATGGACTATAAACAGTGTTGTGTATCTACTGCTTTTCTTTCTCTTGCCACGATAGCACCAGAAGTAGAAGGTAGAGAAGAAGTGTCCATCAGACTGAGCATTTGTCTAAACAAACTGAAAAGATATTAACGACCACACCCACATAATCTACCAATAAGAGGAAGAAAAAAAAAGATTGTCTTGGTACAAATATATGTCAATCTGAAGACATCTTATCTACCTGAATCTTCTTTCAACAGTACATGCATCTTCCTCTCCACACAGGCCCCTGAAAATGTATGTACTTGGTCAATTATGCTGATGATAAGTATCAGTATGTATCAGGAATAATGAAAAGCTTTTCTTCTAATAATGTTAAGAGTTCGGCATAAATGAAGTCTATACATCGCAGTAAAGATTTGGGCACTCAGATAATGTGGTTGTCACAAAGGAGTGTCCTTAGTTTTGTCCCCTTCCTCGATAAGCCTGAGGGAACATTTAGCAAATCAGAACACCTCCCTCTCCCACAGACTTAGTCCAGCCTATTGCATGGATACTCATATAGTCTAAATGGGAAAGAAGTGACTGATTAACCCCTCCCATCAGAATAAAAGCCGGCTGCCAAGGAGATCAGGAGCCAGAAAAGTAGCGATCACCAGATCAATGTCAACGTCAATGTTGTCATAATGAGTAAATCATATGTCTATTTCGCGACTTAAGACGTAAAAGAAAATCCGAGAGAGAACTCAGAAATATAGTTAAGAGGACAACCAGTACCAACACAACCGATAGCTATAACCAGTGTCTCCACTACTTGAACTAAACCACAGCTCAACATTTGAGACCTTTACCGCTAAATCCTTCTTCTAAAGGTTTCCCAATAGCACAGAGTTTTCTAAGTCCGAGTTCAGAAGGGGAGATCCATAGTATTAGAGAAGGGTTCAAATTTTGTTGAACCGATGCAAAAGGCGTCCATTTAAATTTTTGGTCAGTTATGATACATTGCTTCATTTGGATTACTATTAAAAGGAGGAACTGAAACTGTCATATTTTCTGGCTTACATCGTGTGCAAAATTAGGCAAAAAGATGATATATTTGAAATATATTACACATATACAAAATGCGTAAATGAAAAAGGGCACAAAAGTAAAATTATTTATATAAAAACCATCAATCAGTGTAGTTCTACGAGATTCAATCAAAATTCTGCATGTCACCACACTCCCCACCCAATTCCTATAATTATGATAGCTCCTGCCTTTCCTCGGCATTAGATATACCGGTAGCTTGCTAAAACTCCAGGATATGAGAACACTATATAGATCAATGACCAACTTACAGCACACATAAAATACAATGACATGGCTAATTAACATTAGAAGGACGGTATCAGTCATATCACATATCACACATATCAAAAAACCCTTTTTAGACCTAGTAAAGGAAAATCTATACATCCAATAAATATTTTATGTAACATATATCCACAAAAATTGACTTGATTTTCAACAATGCCTTAAGAGATATAAAAACCAATTTAGCTAAACTCCCAAGACTAATATCTATCAGACCTTTGTCAGGGATCTATTTTTTTTTCAATGTACTCCTGAAAAAGCACATAAATTACATACACATCATATATATCCTTAGCAAAGCCAAAATATCCCAAATCGTGGTACCTGTTTAAGCTGCATGGTTCTTATAAGGACTAAAACATTACAGATTTAGAGTTATATTCATACGCCACATTTTACATTCAGATGGCATTAATAGAAACCTTAAAGGATTAGACATTGAAAATATGAACATATCCAACTTTTCTGTTTTTTGGCTTTAAATCTTTCATAAAGCCAGCATGAGGGAGCCTGTGGCTAGCTGTGCCATAAACATGCACTGAACAAGTGTACTAGTCATATAAATATAAAAGCCAAGTACTGAAAATTCATTTCTAAGTATCCTGCATGAAAGGAGAGCAAATCAAAAGATTTACTGCCTCCTCTAATCCCATCCCAGCTTCTCCCCTTCTTTTAGCTGTAAATGCTTAGCTACTGTGTGAGAATGACATCCTGTTGATTTATAAAGTAAGGCACAGCAGTCAGCTCCAGCCCAATAACATTTCCACTGGCCTCTAGTGCCACCTAGCCATAGGATTTCAAGTTTCATTTCATCATTGGTGCTTTCAGATTAACACAATATGCTCCATATTTATACTCCAGAAAACGTTATGGTATTGCTTGAGTTGAGTAGTACTTACGGTAAAAAACGTATTCTGTATAACTGGACCAGATCTTGTCATCAGTATACTGATTGACGAATGAAGCTGTCACCGAGGAGTTACAGGCTACCATATGGAATCCACACTCTGACAACATGTCAAATGCTCTCTCTAGATGCTTGAACTTGAGATAAAACCTTGAGGTGTATTTCTCTGGTGCTCGGTCTGGATCTCTGCTTTCATTTAACGTTTCTCCAAAAACCTCTTTGGCGAGAGCAATACGACCACAAACGAGAATTCTTGGAACCCTACGAAACTTTGCATCCGCTTGACTTTCTCGGCCCATAGTGCAAGATCCCCTGTAACCAACAGTGATGAAGCCCCATTTTCTGTCTGAAGGCATTAAAGAAGATGATGGGCATATTCTTGTTTCACTTCCTTGGGATACTTCCTCAAAGTCACTATGGCAGTAGTCGTCAGGACTCTGTTTTACTTCATCGGGTGCTAAGATCTTCACAAGTTCAGGGAGCATGAAGTATTCAGCTTCTCTTTTCAATCTCCCTTTTTCTGGGAAATGATCTGGCAAGACCACTTGCCTGTCTCTGAGGAAATCAAGCACGTAACGGAAAAGAAACCCATCTCGGTCAATAAAGAATCGTCCTTTGGCATCTTTGGCCAGGTCATTTATAGAGTCCCTTTTTGAGGTGAACATTTTCCAAAGCAAAGAATGGGGTATACTGGTCAACGTTGAATGGCGTGTAAAGTAAACTTGTCCACCGACATTTAATTCAACCACCTCTGGAAAAGATTGCAGGATGGTCCCTTGGTCTCTAGGTGGAGCATAAGTTCTGCAGTTTCCACTCAGAGCCATTGTGCTTTTTTTTTAACAGATTCCACTAATTATGGTACAAATTGTTCATGAATTTTAAAATCGAAGTGAAAAATTGAAATCTATATTCCCAAGGTGTACCAACTCTCTGCTGATTCTGAATTTCTTGGTCATGAAGTCAGTTACAGCTGGTCAGTAACATAACAGTCTGTGTCCGAAATCAAATAGTAACTTGCTAAAAAGGCATAAAAAGGGTACACATCACCCTGAAGTCACTGGAAGCAAGGTCATACTGAACGAACAGAGGTACAAGGATCTGTCAAAAGAGAATATTTGTAAAGCTCTTAGAAAGTGAAAATTATAAAAATGGTATAAATCATATAAATTGTTTACGTACATAGAAAAATCTCTGCAAGTCATTTACATTATGGGAAAAAAATTGACATTTTATATGCTGTTAGTTAAAAGTGAAAATCTAGATTATAGTGATAAAATTACTGTACCTGTGTTGCATAATCCTTTCATATGGAAAAGATGACACTTTAGATACACAGTAATAGAAATAAATATAAAATAATCAAAAAGTATGGGAAAGGTGTAGCTCCTTGCATGTGCGGAAAGTTGGCAGCTTCTGGATAGCAGAGGCTATGATGCCTTTTTCAGTTGAAGTGGTCAGCAAAAAAAAAAAAGCACACTAAAAAAAGAAAAAAAGGCTCCTTATTAGGGGAGATGAAAAAGCTTTCTCCAGATGGGATGCTGGTTTCTAAATGTCTTGTAAAAACCTCTCATTCATAGCAGGCAGCCAGCATGGAGCAGGGTGCACATCAGATACTCCAGGTACTAGCAGGAACATAGAGGCTATCATACTTCCAGGTAGGGACAGGAGGAGCAGGCAGGGAGGCAGGCAGGCAGCAGCAGCACCGGCTGATTATTCAGCTCTGGGTGCTCTGATGCTTGGTTGCTGAGCCTGCTCTAGCTGCTGCGCTGGGTGGATCCACAGTTCCCAGGGCTGTTCTGAGATGGTGCTATTTCAGCAGTGCAGGGAAGAAACCAACCAGGGAAATAACTATTACATCATCTTAAAGGAATATAACTGTGAGGGAGAAAATAAAAGCAGAGGATCCATTTGTGAGCTGTCAACAGACGCTTTTGCTCCAAACAGGTGAAAATATGAAAGTGCGAAGAGCAATTTTACGTCGTACCTATCCCCTGGGCGATTTAACCTATTAACCTCCATTTAAGTTGTCACATCAAGTATTGATTCTAATTGGTTATGTTGTTGCAGATTACAGCAATTAGGGACAAAGCTGTGCTTCGCAATTATAGCCTTATCTCATGGACTGCAAAATATATTTTATTCTAGCAGGCTGTTGTCACTGTTTTACTAGCAATAACAAGCCATTATGCCACAATTAGGGCTGCATTATATTGTGATTTTACAAATCTCAGTACAAAATACAAAAAATCGACCGACTATTCTACGAGGCTGAAGAACGATGCTCTAACATAGGATCACGTTATTTCTGTGCAAGTTCACATAGGGGCACCGGTATACAGCACAGTTATCAGCTGTCCATGTAAAATACACAAGACTGTGTGCAGCCCATAGAGGGCCATGATCCGTATATAGTATCTGTCTATCCATCCAACTCTAAGTACCAATCAGTTCTGCAAGTTCTATGAGATGATGAATTGTGATAGCTAGGCTAGGTCAGATCATGTGCAAAACGGACAGAACAATGGTGGTAATGCAGTGGTTAAAGCCTACAAAAGGAGGTCCAAGAAAGAGCTGCCAGTGAACCAGTCTTCTACTGGAATAATGACTACAGTAGTGACATTATCATGGACCAAGGAGCCACAGAACAAGATTACCTGTCCTGATAAATCACTTTTTCTTTTACATACTGTGGACAACTTTGTGCTTCACTTATGTGAGAAAATTATATAATCAAAAAGCACGGTCAAACTGGTGAAGGGTGAGTGAGACTCCGAGCCATGTTCTCCTGGAAAGCCTTGGGTCCTGGCATTCATGTGGATATGACTCTGACATGTACCACCTACCTAGTGTAAAAATTAGACCGAGTACACTCAATTATGGCTACAGTATTACCTAACGGTGTAGGCTTGTTTTAGCTTTTGCTTGAACTTGCATGATTTGTGACAATCTGGAACTTCTAATGGTGGTAAAGATGTTCTCAGGGAGTTTTAGCTGCCAGAACCATTGATAATCCGCTTATGATCAGCCAGTTCTCATTAATAAAAGAGGTTGTCTGTATAAGAAAATCACTTTAACTGTCCGTATTATGACTTCCAATATTTTTAATGACTAATCCAATGATCATCATATGGTTGAATTGTAATTTCTTGGAGAAAAATTCTCCACTACAAACAATGCTACTGAAACTGGCAACTTTTATACCCATGGCTCCACATGCAACCCTAGGGACTTGATGAGCCAAAATGCACTGTGCACCACACCAAAAGGACTTCATGAGCCAAAATGCACTGTGCACCACATGAAACCATAGGGACTTCATGAGCCAAAATGCACTGTGCACCACATAAAACTATAGGGACTTCATGAGCCAAAATGCACTGTGCACCACATGAAACCATAGGGACTTCATGAGCCAAAATGCACTGTGCACCACATGAAACCATAGGGACTTCATGAGCCAAAATGCACTGTGCACCACATGAAACCATAGGGACTTCATGAGCCAAAATGCACTGTGCACCACATGAAACCATAGGGACTTCATGAGCCAAAATGCACTGTACACCACATGAAACCATAGGGACTTCATGAGCCAAAATGCACTGTGCACCACATGAAACCATAGGGACTTCATGAGCCAAAATGCACTGTGCACTACATGAAACCATAGGGACTTCATGAGCCAAAATGCACTGTGCACCATATGAAACCATAGTGACTGCATGAGCCAAAATGCACTGTGTACCACATGAAACCATAGGGACTTCATGAACCAAAATGCACTGTGCACCACATGAAACTATAGGGACTTCATGAGCCAAAATGCACTGTGCACCACATGAAACCATAGGGACTTCATGTGCCAAAATGCACTGTGCACCACATGAAACTATAGGGACTTCATGAGCCAAAATGCACTGTGCACCACATGAAACTATAGGGACTTCATGAGCCAAAATGCACTGTGCACCACATGAAACCATAGGGACTTCATGAGCCAAAATGCACTGTGCACCACATGAAACTGTAGGGACTTCATAAGCCAAAATGCACTGTGCACTACATGAAACCATAGGGACTTCATGTGCCAAAATGCACTGTACACCACATGAAACTATAGGGACTTCATGAGCCAAAATGCACTGTACACCACATGAAACTATAGGGACTTCATGAGCCAAAATGCACTGTGCACCACATGAAACTATAGGGACTTCATGAGCCAAAATGCACCACATGAAACTATAGGGACTTCATGAGCCAAAATGCACTGTGCACCACTTGAAACTATAGGGACTTCATGTGCTAAAATGCACTGTGCACCACATGAAACTATAGGGACTTCATGAGCCAAAATGCACTGTGCACCACATGAATCTATAGGGACTTCATGAGCCAAAATGCGCTGTACACCACATGAAACTATAGGGACTTCATGAGCCAAAATGCACTGTGCACTACATGAAACCATAGGGACTTCATGAGCCAAAATGCACTGTGCACCATATGAAACCATAGTGACTGCATGAGCCAAAATGCACTGTGTACCACATGAAACCATAGGGACTTCATGAACCAAAATGCACTGTGCACCACATGAAACTATAGGGACTTCATGAGCCAAAATGCACTGTGCACCACATGAAACTAAAGGGACTTCATGAGCCAAAATGCACTGTGCACCACATGAAACCATAGGGACTTCATGAGCCAAAATGCACTGTGCACCACATGAAACCATAGGGACTTCATGAGCCAAAATGCACTGTGCACCACATGAAACCATAGGGACTTCATGAGCCAAAATGCACTGTGCACCACATGAAACCATAGGGACTTCATGAGCCAAAATGCACTGTACACCACATGAAACCATAGGGACTTCATGAGCCAAAATGCACTGTGCACCACATGAAACCATAGGGACTTCATGAGCCAAAATGCACTGTGCACTACATGAAACCATAGGGACTTCATGAGCCAAAATGCACTGTGCACCATATGAAACCATAGTGACTGCATGAGCCAAAATGCACTGTGTACCACATGAAACCATAGGGACTTCATGAACCAAAATGCACTGTGCACCACATGAAACCATAGGGACTTCATGAGCCAAAATGCACTGTGCACCACATGAAACCATAGGGACTTCATGAGCCAAAATGCACTGTGCACCACATGAAACTATAGGGACTTCATGAGCCAAAATGCACTGTGCACCACATGAAACTAAAGGGACTTCATGAGCCAAAATGCACTGTGTACCACATGAAACTATAGGGACTTCATGAGCCAAAATGCACTGTGCACCACATGAAACCATAGGGACTTCATGAGCCAAAATGCACTGTGCACCACATGAAACCATAGGGACTTCATGAGCCAAAATGCACTGTGCACCACATGAAACCATAGGGACTTCATGAGCCAAAATGCACTGTGCACCACATGAAACCATAGGGACTTCATTAACCAAAATGCACTGTACACCACATGAAACCATAGTGACTGCATGAGCCAAAATGCACTGTGCACCACATGAAACCATAGGGACTTCATGAGCCAAAATGCACTGTGCACCACATGAAACTATAGGGACTTCATGAGCCAAAATGCACTGTGCACCACATGAAACTATAGGGACTTCATGAGCCAAAATGCACTGTGTACCACATGAAACCATAGGGACTTCATGAGCCAAAATGCACTGTGCACCACATGAAACTATAGGGACTTCATGAGCCAAAATGCACTGTGCACCACATGAAACTATAGGGATGTCATGAGCCAAAATGCACTGTACACCACATGAAACCATAGTGACTTCATGTGCCAAAATGCACTGTGCACCACATGAAACCATAGGGACTTCATGAGCCAAAATGCACTGTGCACCACATGAAACCATAGGGACTTCATGAGCCAAAATGCACTGTGCACCACATGAAACCATAGGGACTTCATGAGCCAAAATGCACTGTGCACTACATGAAACCATAGGGACTTCATTAACCAAAATGCACTGTACACCACATGAAACCATAATGACTGCATGAGCCAAAATGCACTGTGCACCACATGAAACCATAGGGACTTCATGAGCCAAAATGCACTGTGCACCACATGAAATCATAGGGACGTCATGTGCCAAAATGCACTGTGCACCACATGAAACTATAGGGACTTCATTAACCAAAATGCACTGTGCACCACATGAAACCATAGGGACTTCATGAGCCAAAATGCACTGTGCACCACATGAAGTTATAGGGACGTCATGAGCCAAAATGCACTGTGCACCACATGAAACCATAGGGACTTCATGTGCCAAAATGCACTGTGCACCACATGAAACTATAGGGACTTCATGAGCCAAAATGCACTGTGCACCACATGAAACTATAGGAACTTCATGAGCCAAAATGCACTGTGCACCACATGAAACTAAAGGGACTTCATGAGCCAAAATGCACTGTGCACCACATGAAACCATAGGGACTTCATGAGCCAAAATGCACTGTACACCACATGAAACCATATGGACTGCTCTGGACAAACTGCATTATGCACCATAGGAAACCATAGGGATTTCATGAGCCAATGTGCAATATGCATATAGCTAGCTGTCTGCATTAGGCCTTAAATGTGTTGTTGTCCAAAATTAGAAAAACAGGATTGCCTTTTTCAAAATCAGTGCCAACACTCTCTACGCACTGAGTCTGGTACTGCAGTTCAGCTACATTGAAGTGACTGGCGCAGAGCTGCAATACCGCACACAAGCCCTAGACAGGTCTGGTGCTTTTTGGAAGAAGGCAGCTATGTTTTTCTCTCCCTGGTGTCGTGTGGTGAACAGAAGTTATTACCTATCCACATGATACATCGCAGAGGGGCTGACTGGGACCAATCGGCAGAAGGGGAACTTTCATCCCCGTTAGAATGGAGAGGCAGTGTGCATAATTGAGAGCTCACTCCATTCATTCCCTTAGGCTGCAGAACATTGTGTTCAGATTTTTTTTTTCAGAAGCCCCGTAGAGAATAAATGGAGTGGCATTTGGGCATACGCAGTGCTGCTGCATTGTAATGGGGATAATGGTGCTCCTTTGCGCCATTTTTTTGTATCAGTACTGTCATTCGTACAACTTCATATTTTCACAGTAAGGTTTCCAAAACTGCTGCAAAAAGTGACGTGTCATGTATGGGACCCAAATCTGTGACCTACCATGGATAACACTTGAACGCTCTGCACAAATAAAGAACATTTAGAATTTTAGTCCTACCATGCTGTGAAGCCAATTTTGTGCAATTGGCAAAACTATGGCATACAGTGTCATGTGGATTAGGTAATGTCTGTGAGGACCCACCACAGTTTAAACCTTAACTCACCAGCAGGAATCTGAGTATCTGCCTTGGATTTCTGATACAGATTCTCCAGAAAATGCACATCACATTTTTACTGCATGTGAATAGACCTTTAAACTTTACCCTTTCTAAAAGGAATTTGGCTCAAAAACTCTTGTTTTAACACAGTTCAAGGAAATCATTCTAGGATAGAGAAAAAACCTAATGTCTAAGCTTCACAATATTATTAGTGTATTAGTGTAATTTTAGTTCTTGACAACCGGTGTGTTTGTCCAATACTACAAAACCAAAACTCCCTAGCATACAAATACAACGGCTATCTGCTGTCACCCCCTGGAATCAGAGCAGGCTTCTCCGAGGAATGTTCTAGCATAGGAAGCAATGACCATTGGGCTCAACCAGCCACGGGACCTCTTGTGACAGTCTGTAGAGGTCACGTGATTTCAGCTGAGTGTCTTTGGATGTTTTTCTGATGAATGGGCTCAAGATACCTGACTGCTGTAGACTATAACAAGCTCCTGTGGCTGATTAAATGGTGCGGTAATTGATTCCTTTGCATACCACAAAAAAGGACAATTTTGCCTCCAGGTGTGTGATAACAGGTGAATATAATTTATTTTATATACAGAATCCAACCTCAGGTAATAAGCACCTTTTGACTGGACAACCCTTTTAAAGGTCTTCAATAATCGGTGGGTTTCTGAAACCCAGGGTCTCCACTACACTCAGCTGTTAGCTGTTTTTTCAGAGACCAACAATAAACAGTGTATGGAGCCCAGACAGTACGACTCAGAGTGGCTGCTTTTGGGTACTACAGCTCAGCTCCCATACACCTCAACTGGTGCAGAATGGCCTCTAGAATGTGTACAGAGCTGTAGACTTCCGACTCTATTTAGTTCTGACCATGACAGGACCTGCCAGTGATGAGTGAGGGTGCAGGGTGTCAGACACCCAACAATATGTTTGGATTACCTGTGCTAAGGAAGGGTCCTTATTATCAATTTCATGCCCTTTCAAGGAACAAAGTGTTTTAGAAGCCAATGCTTTGGTCATCCATAGTGCTGAATTTTGAGTTCCTTACCCAATGGCTGAATGCTTCTACTGGCCAAAGCTTTCACAGAGTTTGACCTTAATGTCTTGCATATTTTTCTGATTCCTAGCATTATTTCATAGACCAATTTCACCCATCAAGTTTAGAAATGAGCTGACCTACACCAAAGCAGTACTCTTGAATTTGTCAACTCTCTTGTCTTAACGAGCTCTTAAACACTGATAAATCTATTTTCTGCTGCCTACAACTGAATACTAAAGAGGATCATGTGCAGGTTTGTAGCCATTTGCATGATTTGTGGAGTTGGAAAGATTTGCTTAGGGTTCATGCCAACCTGCTTTGCATAGATAAGATTTTGTGATGCCAACCACCCACTCTTTTATCCATCAGTAACCTCATAAATTAGGCTTATTTTATTTCATCTGCTTACTTTGTAATAAATAAGTTACACTTGATAAAATATTTAGTTCTAATCTTCTGCTCTAAAGCTATCCATACCATACAGGCTATTAGACCGGTGCTGCCGTTATTAGGTTAGGATAAGCAGACTGACACCAGTTATTTCTCTGGCTCTTTTAGCTCACTATTTTCATGCATGGATTGAGGAGGGACGGAAAACAGTGATGTGTTAGCATGACTGAACAGGAAAGGGAGATTGACAGCAAAAAACCCACTAATACACTCCGGTGCCAGAATGTGACATGCACTTTGCTGATATCCGGTTCTGTGGCTTGAGGTTTAGTGGGTTCCCAGTAAAAATTCCACTGGCTAAAGCTTAATGCTCATAGGTAATGAGGTCACGTACACTAGGCACCATACAAGTTCATTCATTGTTCATCACTCCATTACGGAGTGTAATCGCAATGTAATTTGCTGTAACTGTTTCATGAGCTCTACATAAAGGTTACTTTGGTTCCTGCCTATATATTTAAGCAGTGAAGTGTTGCCAACTCAAGCTGGGATCTGAATTTAGTCCCACATCTTCCTACTGTACCTCCGCGTAAGTCAAATGTCAAACGGGCTGAGTGCTAATTACTGTACTCCCGTTAAGGAATTGCACCATCTGGGGATCACCGGGTCTTCTGCTGATTCCTCCCTTGGCCCTCACACTTACCTAGGTAGGATCCAGTGATCCGGTACAGGGTCTTGGATGTCATTATCATTTCTGTGCAAGCCAGGTTTGGAAATTCTGGAGATACTTATGAATATAGTGTATACTTATAATAATATATCACTTGCTATATAGGGAGTGGTAAAGACAAGCGAAAGCTTGCAGATTGTGATCTATGGGTTATTTCTTCTGCAGCTCATCAAACATGCTGGGAAAATATTCATGAGGGATTCAAAAAGACATATACATATACCGTATTTATACTTATACATATACTTGTGTAAAAGTTGAGATTTTCAGCACAATTTTTTTTTTTGCTGAAAATGCCCCCCCCCCCCGGCTTGTACACGAGTCAATTGTCCAGAACGCTGTTGGTGGGAGGGGGAGCGGACATCATACTCACCCTCCATCGCTACATCTCCGTTGTCACGGTGCTGCCGGCAGCTCTCCTCTCCTGTGCTCAGCGGTCACGTGGTACCGCTTATTAAAGTAATTAATATGGACGCATCTCCACCCCCATAGGCGTGGAGCGCATATTCATTACCTTAATGAGCAGTACAACGTGACCGCTGAGCAGAGGAGAGCAGAGCTGACAGCGCCATGACAATGGAGATGCAGGCAAAAGGAGGATGAGTATGGCGGGGAGGGGGGCAATGTGAGCCATGCATACAACCAGGGGAAGGTGGGAGCAGGGGAGCTGAGCCATGGGGGACAGGGGAGCTGAGCCACGCGGACGGGGGGAGCTGAGCAATGAAGGATTATTGGGAGTTGAGCACTGCAGGACTGGGGGAGCTGAGCAATGCAGGACTGGGGGAGCTGAGCAATGCGGGACCAGGGGAGCTGAGCAATGCAGGACTGGGGGAGCTGAGCAATGTGGGACCAGGGGAGCTGAGCAATGCAGGACTGGAGGAGCTGAGCAATGCGGGACCAGGGGAGCTGAGCAATGCGGGACCAGGGGAGCTGAGCAATGCAGAACCGGGGGAGCCATGCATACAACAGGGGGAGCCACACATACCAGTACAGGACAGGGGGAGCCACACATATCAGGACAAGAGGGGGGAGCCATGGATGATGGGGGAGCCGAGCCATGCGGACCAGGGAGCTGAGTAATGCGGGAACAGGGGAGCTGAGCACTGCGGGATCAGGGGAGGGGGGCTGAGCAATGCGGGACCAGGGGAGCAGAGCAATGCGGGACTGGGGGAGCTGAGCAATGCAGGACCGGGGGAGCTGAGCAATGTGGGACCGGGGGAGCCATGCATACAACAGGGGGAGCCACACATATCAGGACAGAAGGGGGGAGCCACACATAGGAGGACAGGACAGGGTGAGCCACACATACCCTGACAGGGGGAGCCTGGCATAGCAGGACAAAACAGGGGAGCCACATACCAGGACAGGACAGGACAGCGGGTGCCTGTCATACAGGACAAAACAGGGGAGCCGCATACCAGGACAGGACAGGGGGAGCAACATACCAGGACAGGGGGAGCCACACATAGCAGGACAGGGATGAGGGGGACAATATATACCCGGCTTATACTCTAGTCAATAATCTTACCCAGGTTTCCGTGGCAAAAGTAGGTGCCCCGGCTTATTCTCGTGTTGGCTTATACTCGAGTATATACGGTATATATATATAATGGAAAATTCTGTTTCCTTAAACAAAATTTGCCACCAGGTTTTTGCCACCTAATCTGAGAGTAGCATAATATAGAGACAGAGATACTGATTCCAGCAATGTGTCACATTATTAGCAGGAGATTATCACTGGAGGACAAGTATACCTGCTGCCATGCAGTCCTCCATATTCATGAGTTCTGCATAACCAAACCACCACAATTGATTGACAGCTTTCTGGCTATGCACAGTGTATACAGAAAGCAGTCAATCAATAGTGTGAGTAGGATTATGCAGAAATCAGCATTTAGAGAATTGGTACATCTGCAGCAAATAAAACAGGGATTGCATCAAAATTGCAGGTAAATGATACATTGCTGGAATCAGGGTCTCTCCCCCTACATTATGCTTCTGTCAGATGCGGTAGCAAAAATTGACAAATTCCCCTTAATACCTCGTATCTTGTGCCTTATGGAAAATACAACTAAGAGAATTGATGTCACCGGATGCTTATTTCATCCATACAATTTTTAATGCATGCAGAATCCAAACTGATATTGATGTGCGGATTTTCAAACTGTAGCATACATTAACAAGCACTTAAACTGCACAGATTTCAATTTTGTAAATGCATACAATCAAATTCTTGGTAAATCTGCATGTAGATCATGCATATTTGGCTGTGGATTCATGAAAGTTTTAATCATGAATTCCTTGGGTTTTCACTGAGCAAATGGAATTCTGTGTGGACATGCCAAAAATTTACAACACCATCTCAAAAGCAAATTAGCCCATAGCTCCCATGGGTTCAGTTGGATCCCCAATTTTTGGAAATTTCATACATATAAGTATAGAGACAGAAACCTCTAAATTCCTGGACAGCATGTGACAGATTCCTAGTTCATAATATAGGGTTATTCTTCTCTCAGCAGGTCATGACTCAGAAGGGAAAGACTATGTCTTTAACCACTGGTACTTAGACCCCTGAAGATAATTCGACCACTGAAGGTACTTTGACCACTGAAGATACTTTGACCACTGAAGGTGCTTCAACCACTGAAGTTACTTCGACCACTGAAGATACTTCGACCACTGAAGGTACTTCGACCACTGAAGATACTTCGACCACTGAAGGTACTTTGACCACTGAAGATACTTCGACCACTGAAGGTACTTTGACCACTGAAGATACTTCGACCACTGAAGGTACTTCGACCACTGAAGATACTTTGACCACTGAAGGTAATTTGACCACAGAAGATACTTAGAGCACTGAAGGTACTTCGACCACTGAAGATAATTCTACCGCTGAAGGTACTTCCACCACTGAAGATACTTTGATCACTGAAGATACTTTGGACCAATGAAGGTTCTTCAACCACTGAAGATACTTCCACCACTGAATATACTTCGACCACTGAAGGTACTTCGACCACTGAAGATACTTCGACCACTGAAGGTACTTTGACCACTGAAGATACTTAGAACACTGAAGGTACTTAGAACATTGAAGGTACTTCGACCACTGAAGATAATTCTACCGCTGAATGTACTTCCATCACTGAAGATACTTCGACCACTGAACATTCTCCGTCCACTGAAGGTGCTTAGACCACTGAAGATAATTCCACCACTGAATATACTTTGACCACTGAAGGTACTTCGACCACTGAAGATAATTAGAACACAGAAAGTACTTCAACCGCTGAAGGTACTTCGACCACTGAAGATAATTCTACCGCTGAATGTACTTCCATCACTGAAGATACTTCGACCACTGAACATTCTCCAACCACTGAAGGTGCTTCGACCACTGAAGATACTTCCTCCACTGAATATACTTTAACCACTGAAGGTACTTCAACCACTGAAGATAATTAGAACACAGAAGGTACTTCAACCGCTGAAGGTACTTCGACCAGTGAAGATATTTTGACCACTGAAGATACTTCGACCACTGAAGGTACTTCGGCCAATGAATATATAACATCAGAGACAACCAAAAAATGCCCTTTTTTGTGATTTAAATTCAATTCATTCGTAACTTGCCATAGACCTAGAATGGAAGAAAAGCAAAATAATTAAATTACTGCATAAGTTTGATTTCAGGAAATACATAATTGGGCATGCTGCAGTAATGTGCTAGAGACACTAAATATTACTCATTACCATTGTCTCCGCACAAATCACATTAAACTGATGACCATCTCACAAGGGCGTCATTGTGCCCTCATTTTCCTTTCCATAATTCTACATAGACTAATATTAATAAAATCACACTGTAAATGCTTTGAGCTCATCTATGCACATGTGCAAAGGAAAGATAACCATGAGTCACCCGACACTTCTATGCAAAACAGTAATTAGATTTTGGTCATAATTGGTCAATGGTGAAATATTTTGGCGTGGAAAATTCATAGGTAACTTCTAATAGAATTTTCAATGCGCATTAGGACACGCTGCGAAGAAAGCGTAAAAAGAAAGTTAATGCTTCCAAATGAAGGGCACGGTGCTAATCTGCGACTTTGTAGTAATATCATAATACGTTTTTATCAGCTTATAAAATACTTTAAAGCACATTTGTAATGGGATACTGAAAATAATCTGCTTGGTGATCAAATAGTAAAGAGGCTTCATCCTAATCTCCTAAATTAGTTATTAATGTGTTATAACTTTATGTTGCTCAGAGACTTTCTAACCACCATGTTATATTCAGTGGTCAGAACCTTGAAAGTTGGAAATGTCTTTCTGCGAACAAACTTTTGGAGGAAACAAAAGCTCTAATAGATCACGGAGCCATGACAATGTATTTGGATTTTTACAGCCTTCCAATTTGTAGACCGATTAGCTGCAAAAATAAAACAGAAACATGTCATACTTTGATTCATGTTGCAGGTCATCAAACTCTTCATTGCAGGCCAATAGCTTTGTGAGAAAAAAATCTATCTTGCACATGGATGTCACCTGTGTGTCTTTCGTGTTTTACTGTTTTATGGGAGGGAGAAGCTATTTTCTTCCGCACATGAAAAAAGGATTGAAGAGGGGTTGTAAAAACTGAAACACGGTCCAAAAATGGGTCCAGCGCACAGAATATTTGTTATGTATCAGAAAAAAAAGGATATGTGAAACTGGTCTTAAAAGGAACCTGAGAGCTGATACATGCTGCCCAATCCATAGACAGCATGTATCAGGCACTAACTGCATAATTTTAGACATATACCGTGTATAGGCCAAAGTTTTCAGCACATTTTTTTGTGCTGAAAACACCCCCCTTGGCTTATACATTGTCCCAGAAAGATGGTGGGGGAGGGGGAGCAGCAGAGGAGCAGGTCACAGAGGCCCTGCGTGCCCTCACTGCATCTCCTTCCGTTGCCAGTCTTCTGGCCGAGCGATCACATGTCCCCACTCATTAAGGTAATGAATATTCACCCCTCTCCACTCCCATAGGCGTGGAGTGAATATTCATTACCTTAATAAGCGGGGACACGTGATCGCTCGGCCGGAAGAGCTGCTGGCGCCGGAACAAGATGTAGCGAGGGCGTGCATTGAAGGTAAGTAGGATGTGTTGTTTTTTTTTTTTTTATAAGAACCATGCATACAAGGATAGGGGATAAGGAGCCATGCATACAAGGATGGGGATAAGGAGCCATGTATACAAGGATGGGGATAAGGAGCCATGTATACAAGGACAGGCACGGGGAGCCATGCATAAAAGGACGGGGATGGGGAGCCATGCATACAAGGACAGGGATGGGGAGCCTTACCCAGCTAATACTCGAGTCAATACGTTTTCCCAGTTTTTCGTGGCAAAATTAGGTGCTTCAGCTTATACTCTGGTCGACTTATACTCGAGTATATATGGTATGTTTAACTCTGAAACGCTAAGCTGTTTCAGAGGAAAACATTGTGGAAAAGCCGCCAGGGACCGAGACTAGTGGGACAGGTGGGTCCCAGGTGGTTTCCCTCATCCGCTGCCCTGGAGTGACAGGTCTCTTCCGCATTGTTTCTAACTAAAACATATATAGCTGAAATCATGCAGCCTGCATCTGATACAAGCTGCCCATGGTTCGCGCAGCATGTATCAGCTATCAGCTGCTCCTTTAATAGCATTTTAGGATTGTGCAACATAGACCATCACAATGCTTGTTCTCAGTATGAGAGTGGATCTCCATTCATAGTTACATAGGTTGAAAAAAGACCTAGGTCCATCAAGTTTAACCTTTCACACCAAATGTACATTTTATCACTAAATTTAACCTGCAATGTTATGTGTATTGAGAAAATCATTGAGCCCTTTTTTAAAAGTTGTTATAGTGTCTGCCATTACTGCCTCTTGTGTTCGGCATTCCACAGTCTGGCTGCTCTAACTGTAAAGAACCCTTTACTATTTAGCTGTCAGAATCACCTTTCTTCCACCCAAAATCAGTGCCCCCTGGTCCTCAGTTTGGTTCTGGGAAGGAATAACCCCCCCGTCTCACTAAGCGATTTACCAACGATCACGACCAGCGATACGACCTGGCCGTGATCGTTGGTAAGTCGCTGTGTGGTCGCTGGGTAGCTGTCACACAGACAGCTCTCTCCAGCGACCAACGATCAGGGGAACGACTTCGGCATCGTTGAAACTGTCTTCAACGATGCCGAAGACCCCCTGCAGCACCCGGGTAACCAGGGTAAACATCGGGTTACTAAGCGCAGGGCCGCGCTTAGTAACCCGATGTTTACCCTGGTTACCAGCGTAAATGTAAAAAAAAAAAAACAGTACATACTCGCCTTTCGGTGTCCAGGTCCCTTGCCGTCTGCTTCCTGCTCTGACTGAGCCGCCGTACTGTGAGAGCAGAGCGCAGCGGTGACGTCACTGCTGTGCTCTCACTTCACACTGTACGGCGGCAGTCAGTGAGAGCAGGAAGCAGACGGCAAGGGACCTGGACACCGAAAGGCGAGTATGTACTGTTTTTTTTTTTTTACATTTACGCTGGTAACCAGGGTAAACATCGGGTTACTAAGCGCGGCCCTGCGCTTAGTAACCCGATGTTTACCCTGGTTACCAGTGAAGACATCGCTGGATCGGTGTCACGCACACCGATTCAGCGATGTCAGCGGGGCCTCAACGACCAAAAAAAGGTCCAGGCCATTCCGACACGACCAGCGATCTCGCAGCAGGGGCCTGATCGCTGGTACATGTCACACATAGCGAGATCGCTATGGAGGTCGCTGTTGCGTCACAAACTTCTGACTCAGCAGCGATCTCGCTAGCGATCTCGCTATGTGAGACGGGGCCTTTAGTCCTGTGCCATTCTTTGTACTGACCACAGATATATTTATACATGTAAATGAGATCCCCTCTGAGGCGTCTTTTTTCGAAGCTAAACAAGCCCAACTTTTCCAAACTCTCCTCACATGAGAGGTCTTCCATCTCTTGTAATAATGTAGTTGTCCGTCTTTGAACTGACTCTAACTTCTGAATATCCTTTTTAAAATGTGGTGCTAAAAATTGGATCCCATATTCTAGATGTGGCCTCACCACTGATTTATAAAGGGCTAACACTACGTTGGGATTGTGGGATTTTATCTATTTTTTATATACCCTGAAATCTTGTTTGCCTTAGTTTCTTGCCCTTGTTGTTCCAGTGAAGTGAAATAAACTCTTGCTCATTTCCCACGTTCATGAAACATGGCCCTTATTCAGATCGCAGTATCCAGCCCAACTGCTAGGTCTTTGGACAAGAGCTAACTGCCTTATATGTGGCCCTCGGGCAGTCAGTGCTTTTAGAAAAGCAGGCATTTAGACCAGGCTATGTTTACAGACGCATGATACCAGCCTTAGATGTTTGCAGGGAAAGCTTGGTGTCTCAATAAGTGTACATACAATAAATATCCATAAATTTCTAGGTTTGGTTATAATTTTTTTTTTTTTGTTTGCATTTACAATCTTAGTTTGCAGGCATCCAGCAAAAAGTGTACTGCCTGGTATACATTAACCTTGTCCTGTAGCGCTTTCTGACTCTAAAAACAACATAGACCTCAATAACAACTCCGAAGGGCCAAGTTTTAAGTCATTCAGTGGGTACGGAAAGTATTCAGGCCCCATTAAATTTTTCACTCTGTTTCATTGCAGCCATTTGGTAAATTCAAAAAAGTTCATTTTTTCTCATTAATGTACACTCTGCACCCCATCTTGACTGAAAAAAACAAAAATGTAGTAGTTTTTGCATATTTATTGAAAAAGAAAAACTGAAATATCACATGATCATAAGTATTCTTTGCTCAGTACTGAGTAGAAGCACCCTTTTGAGCTAATACAGCCATGAGTTTTCTTGGGAATGATGCAACAAGTTTTTCACACCTGGAATTGGGGATCCTCTGCCATTCTTCCTTGCAGATCCTCTCCAGTTCCGTCAGATTGGATGGTGAACGTTGGTGGACAGCCATTTTCAGGTCTCTCCAGGGATGCTCAATTGGGTTTAGGTCAGGGCTCTCGCTGGGCCAGTCAAGAATGGTCACAGAGTTGTTCTGAAGCCACTCTTTAGCTGTGTGCTTAGGGTAATTGTCATGTTGGGAGGTGAACCTTCGACCAAGTCTGAGGTCCAGAGCACTCTGGAAGAGGAAGACAACCAGGCATCCTGTCCCTGCAGCTGAAAAACACCCCCAACGCATGATGCTGACTTAAATATGAGTGTCTGAGCAAAGGGTCTGAATACTTATGACCATGTGATACTCCAGTTTTTCTTTTTTATTAAATTTGAAAAAAATTCTACATTTCTGTTTTTTTTCAGTCAAGATGGGGTGCAAAGTGTACATTAATGTAAAGGGGTCTGAATACTTTCCGTACCCACTGTACAAATAGATAATGACTAGGGATGGGATGGGCCAACTGGTGGAAGTTCAGGTTCTGGTACCTCACCCGAACTTTTTAGAAAGTAACAAGACCAGTATCCAAATTTCAACCAGAACCACACCCCATTGAAAATAATGGATACCCAAATCTCTTTCTCTCCATAGACTTTCCCCAAACACTACCCCACTCTCCGGTACAAACGTCAAACATTTTTGTTTGGGTTAGCCCGCCTCTAGTAATGAGTTACCATCAGTGATTTTCACATACGGAAAACAAAATTCTAATAATTGTAATGATAAATCAGTTACAGCACAAAGATTGTAATGTGTGCTGTCAAGCGATTTTCGCAGTCCAAAAGACTTCTGCAGGCAGTTTTGATAAAAAACAGACACATCTCTTATTTTTCTGTGGACACACTGTCTCCATAGATGATAATGGGTGCAAGTTTTATCTATACTCTTGTATAGGACATGTATGTGATTCTCGGACATCTAAGGCTACTTTCAAACTTGCATTGTGCGACGTACGTCGCAATGTGTGGTTTGGAGAAAAAATGCATCCTGCAAAGTTGCCCGCAGGATGCGTTTTTTTCTCCATTGACTTGTATTAGCGACACATTGCGACGTATGGCCACACGTCGCATCCGTCGTGCGACGGATACGTCGTGTTTTGGTGGACCGTCGGCACAAAAAAAACGTTCCATGTAACTTTTTTTGTGCGTCACGTCCGCCATTTCCGACCATGCATGTGCGGCCGAAACTCCACCCCTTCCTCCCCAGACATTACAATGGGGCAGCGGATGCGTTGAAAAACTGCATCCGCTGCCCCCGTTGTTCATTTCTTTCACAACGTGCGTCGGTACGTCGGGCTGACGCTAGTGTGAAAGTAGCCTAAATGAGGCCTTAAAGTGAGTTCTGATAGTGTAAAAAGTCTTCAGCTTTCTTTATCTATTGCGGTAATGCAAAAGATTTTTACAACAATTTTTTATTATTGCAATGCGATAAGTGGAATCCGAAGCTCAATCTGCCCTAAAATTTACAAAGAATTCTGCATGTAAAAATGTCAGATTTATTGATTGTTTTGGTGTAGATTTACTTATGGGAAAATGTGTTTGTTGCAAATGTATGCAAACATGAACATCCAATCTTTTTCCTAGGTAATTGTAATAAACAAAATTTGCAATTTTTTTCTGTGATTTTGAAAGAGTTTTTACATTTTCTAGTGTATTTTAGGCTGTGTGCCCACAACGAGCTTTTGGTGAGTTTTTGACGCTGCGTATTTTCGCTGCACAAAAAAACTCAATGTCTTAGACCGGTTTCACACGTCAGTGATTCCGGTACGTGAGGTGTCAGTTTTCTCACGTACCGGAGACACTGACTCACGTAGACACATTAAAATCAATATGTCTCTGCACATATCAGCGTGTTTTCACGGACCGTGTGTCCGTTTGGAAAACACGGAGACTTGTCAGTGTTCATGGGAGCGCACGGATTACATGGACCCATTAAAGTCAATGGGTCCGTGTAAAACACGTACCGCACACGGATGTTGTCCATGTGCTGTACGTGTGCCATGCTGGAGACAGCGCTTACAGTAAGCGCTGTCCCTCTGTGTGGTGCTGAAGGCTTAATTCATCTCTTCTCCCCCGCAGCGTTCGCTGGAGAGAAGAGATGAAAGATCAATTTTTTCTATTTTTTTGTTAAAAATAAACTTTGCTGGTGTCCTCCCATCCCCAGTGCGCCGCCAGGCCCCTTGCAGATGCAGAGAAATACTCACCTAGCTCCTGCAATGTCTCCACTCTCTTCTCCATGCCGCAGCTTCTTCCTGGATGAGCGGTCACGTGGTGCCGCCCATTACAGTCATGAATATGCGGCTCCACCTCCCATAGGGGTGGAGCTGCATATTCATCAACTGTAATGAGCGGCACCACGTGACCGCTCATACAGGAAGAAGCTGCGGCGCGGAGAGGAGAGAGGAGATATCGCGGGAGCTAGGTGAGTATTTCTCTGCATCTGCAAGGGGCCGGGCGGGGCACTGGGGATGGGAGGACACCAGCAAAGTTTATTTTTAACAAAAAAATAGAAAAAATTGATCTTTCATCTCTTCTCTCCAGCGAACGCTGCAGGGGAGAAGAGATGAATGCAGCCTTCAGCACCACACAGGGGGGACAGCGCTTACTGTGGCGCTGTCTCTCCTGCACGGTCCGTGTGGTACCTGGGCGGCACATGGAGGCCGCACGTGTGCCGCACGTGTGCCACACGGATGGCCTACAAGAGCTCACGGACACATGGACACGGATAACTCCGGTACCAATTTTTCCGGTACCGAAATTATCTGGTCGTGTGGGACAGGCCTTAGGCTGGGATCACACAAGTGAGAAATACGGCCGAGTCTCGCATGTTAATACCTGTCATTGCCGCCGTCACTCAGGAGCGGAGCGTGCGGCTGCATGTATTACTATGCGGCCGTGCGCTCTGCTCCTGAGTGACGGTGGCAATGCCGGGTATTAACATGCGAGACTCGACCGTATTTCTCGCATGTGTGATCCCAGCCTTACAGTTCTAGTAGAGTGGATGGGATTTACAAAATCTTATGCATATTCTGCTTCTTTTTTACTCAATGTAAACTAACCTGTTTCAGATCCGTAGCATGTCAATTTACTTTTCCGGTACACAGTGTTTTGTGTGCAGATAATCCCCATAGACTTGAATTAGTTGCAGAAAATCCGCAGGTAAAAAAACGTGCAAGATTATATCAATAAAGTTGTTTTTTTAAAGCCAAATACCAGGAAGTATCAAAAACAAAGCTCTTTGGGAGCTTTTAGAGGTGTTTTCCTTTTTCTTAAACATTTCCTGTAAGTTTTAGTTCACGTGCACATGTTGAGTAATGGGACAGTATTTGAAAGCCAAAACCAGGAGTGGAACAATCTGAGGAAAAGTACAATAGTAATATGTCACCACTTCTGTATTTATCAACCACTCCTGGTTTTGGCTTACAAATACTGAGGTAAAATACTGACCAAATACTGAACATGTGCACGTGGCCTTAAGGGTATGTGCACACAACATCTATATCAGGCAGTTGTCCACCTGAAAAAACACCATAAAAACTAAAAAGTACAACAAAAACACTAGCAAAGCAAAAATCAACTGCAAGGATACAAAAAAAGCTTCAAGAAAAATATCACCAATATTTTCCTGAAAAGTCTTCTGTTTGAAAAACTCTGCTGGTACTCCGGATTCTAAAAGATGTTGTGCATACCTACCTGAAAATAATTTTTTCCCCGAAGTTTTTCAGCCTTCTGATTGGACAGTGCTTGGTTTGGAAAGGTTTCCATCAGGATCCATTACAAAGAAGTGACATGCAACTTCTTCTTTTTCAATAGGAGTTTTTCAAAACCTGAAGTGGAAATATCTTTCAAAACATTGATATCAATCGGAAGAGCCTTTCTAGCACTGTTTTTATTTTATAGTTTTTTTTAGTGGTCTTGAGCCAAAAAATCCTCAAAAACTCTGTCACACACAACCTATCACTTTCAAGGACCTTTTTCTAATTTCTCTATGAAAGCCACTCTAATCACAAAGTGCATACATATAAATATAACGAATAATACATTGGAAACAAGACATTTTGGGGACATTGTATTCTAAACCTTGTGATTAATACATAGGTTTTACAATCATCTAGTGCCATCTATTGGTCATTGGAGGATTTACGCATACAAAATTGTAAAGGAACTTAAAACTTATAAAGGAATAAAATTCAAATGCACACAAATTGAGAATTAACATGATAATTAACATTATTAGAGTACAAAACATGATTAACCCCTTAACCCCTGGGCCATTTTTCAGCTTTTGAATTTTAGTTTTTTGCTCCCATTCTTCCCAGAGCCATGTGATGGCTTGTTTTTTGAGGGACGAGTTGTACTATTGAACGACATCATTGGTTTTAACATATCGTGTACTGGAAAACAGGAAAAAAAAGCTGTATTTTTTTACCATGTTCACTTAATGCTAACACTACCTTCCCATTTTGATTCTCCAGGTCATTACGAGTTCACAGACACCAAACACGTCTAGGTTCTTTTTTATTTAAGCGGTGAAAAAAATTTCTAAAGTGTGTTAAAAAAAAAAAAAAGAAATTGCGCCATTTTCCTATTCCCATAGTGTCTCCATTTTTTCACGATCTCTGGTTGGGTGAGGGCTTGTTTTTTGCGAGCTGAGCTGATGTTCTTTACGATGTTCTCGTAATGATACCATTTTGGTGCAGATACGATCTTTTGATTGCCTTTTATTGCATTTAATGCAATGTTACGATGACCAAAAACACATAATTCTGGGGGTTTGACTTTATTTTTCGTTACGCCGTTTAATGATCGGGTTAATTCTGAACGCGGCAATACTAAATATGTGTATGTTTAATTTTTTATTGTTTTATTTTGAATGGGGCGAAAGGCAAAAGGGGGGGTGATTTGAACTTTAATTTTTTTATATTTTTAAAATGATTTCTTTTTACTTTTGGCATGGTTTAATAGTCTCCATGGGAGACTAGATGCTGCTATAATCTGATTGGCTCTGCTACATACAGGCGATGATCAGATCGCCTGTATGTAGCAGAAATGCTCACTTGCTATGAGCGCCGACCACTAGGTGGCGCTTATAGCAAACCATCAGTGACAACCATAGAGGTCTGCTGAGACCTCTGTTTGTCATGCCAACTCATCGGTGAACTACGATCACATGACGGTGTCACTGATGGGTTGTCATGACAACCAGAGGTCTCCAGCAAATGTCCGGCTTGCTTGCCGGAAGCGCAAGTTAAATGCCGCTGTCAGAAATTGACAGCGGCATTTAACTAGTTAACAGCCACGGGTGGATAGCAATTCCACCAGCGGCTCTTGCGGGCACATGTTACCTATTAGCTGACATGTGCCCAGAAAGGGGCGGGCTCAGTGCTGGATCCCGCATCAATTAGGGGGAGTATGATATCGGCACACTATTAAGCTCGATGTTGGAAAGGGCTTAAAGAGAAAATGAGGCAATTAAAAACGAAGCCATTATTGACATGAAAAAGACATCACTGAGATAAAAATGGAGACCAAGAAAGTAATGCAATAAATGATTGTAAGCAGGATAGGAAACAAGCAAGCATATAATATACTGTATGGTTGAGATCATATAACATGAATCAGATTATACGATGTGGTGAGCATTCCAGAAACCTGTCTGGATGAAATCCATGACTGGGTGACAAATGTAGAGGGTTACACTCCATTTAGAAAGGACAGGAAAGACAGAACAGGTGGAGGAGTGTGCACTTTCATGAAATCCAACTTAAGACTTGTGTTGAAAGATCAAAGATAAAGCCGTGTGCACTACTATTGGTGGTGCCCAGGTAGGTTCCCACACCATGTGATACTAAAAGAAAGAACCTGGCACTCAACTTAATGCTTGTGAGATTTTAATCGTAGTAGCCAAAATGTTTCGGTCCTATATCTGGACCTTCATCAGTTACTACAACTGTAGTAACTGATGAAGGTCCAGATATAGGACCGAAACGTTTTGGCTACTACGATTAAAATCTCACAAGCATTAAGTTGAGTGCCAGGTTCTTTCTTTTTGTGTTGAAAGATGACATGGGGGGCGCTGCAACAATGTAGAGTCAGTATGGATAAATGTACATGGGGATGGCAATAATGGAAAGCTGCTAATTGGAGTTTGCTACAAGTCTCAAAATATAGCTGAACAGGCAGAGGAGGAAATGCTGCAATAAATAAAGTGAAAAAACAAAACAAAAACAAAAAACAGAATGGCACTGGTGGAGAAAGTAATTTCTGAGTCAGCGTCACCTTGCCCGGTGAATCCATGGTAGTGGGTGTGCTTGCTTGGCGACACATGTACAAAGATCCAAAGAAAAAAGCCGCACCACTCCAACTTTCCATATAGTTAAAAAAAACCTTTGTCCTTTATTTCTTTCAATGTGGAATGGACGTGTTTACAGAGGGCAGTACGTTTGCAGAAAATGCCGGTACAAGACAAGTACCTGCCACTGCACAGGAGGAACCTCAAACATCATCCTCTGCAATCTCCCATTCTTCCCCAGCCACAGAGGAGCCTGCTCAGCAGAGACGTCGGTCCCAGCATCTTGCTCAAGCTGATGCTGTGCATATGGTTACTGCTGCTGTCCCAGGTTCAGCTATTATAGTGTAAGTCCTGCTTTTTGTCAACTGAGCATGCCATGGGATGACCTCTCATTGGAGGTCAGGGGTCACATTCTCAGGTCCTGAAGCGGTCCTGATTGGACAACGGGAAAGGTCCCGGAAGGACGCAGCTATAAAAGGTTTGCATGGCCGCTCTGATATGCGCTAGTTTAAATCCAAAATCGTGTATGTGTGGATGTGTTGGCAATATCTTATATAACAATAACACATGTTACAACTATCTACCCTAGATAATTATCAGGGCCATGTGTATAAGTAATTAGGACTAGTGTGACCTATCATCACAAATCACATGAGAATACAAACAGAACAGTTAATACTAAGGTCCATATTAATATAAAAAATACAAACTTTAGTATTAAAATAAAATAGACTCAGGTTATGGGGGAGTAGTCACAAAGAACTGTCACACACAGTATGATGCAATATTGGCCATGCAGGAAACTGAAATTGTGGCAATGAGGTAGCAATCATCGCCCTAGCTTGAATACATCACGTTCTTTATTGTGTCCAAACTGTGTTTGGATGTAATTAAATTCACAGCATGGTGAAGGGCGGGGTGTTCAAGTCAGAAAAAATATTTGCTATGCAAGACTTTTTTGGTTATGCACCAGTTCAGACTAGATTGCTGTTCAGTCAGTTTAATTATATTTACTATATACCATTTTTTCTGACTTAAACGCCCCGCCCTTCACCATGCTGTGATTTTAATTACATCCAAACACAGTTGGTTCTGACCTTCCTATAAATGCAGGCTTTACCATGTTATTAGCCATAGGTAAGTGTTCACACTAGGCAGTCAGGTCAGGTACCCATCCGATTTGAGATTACCTTGACGTTTGGTGAATGGGCTCACATTTTTTGGCCAAATCTTGTTCTAAGTATCTCATGTGTTTTTTCATAGATTTCACAAGCCATTAAGCTATTCACATTTCATGTATCGCACATTTCCTTGCTTTAGTACAGTTGAGTGCAGCCATTGATCTATTTGCTATATGACTTTTTTGGTTATGCACCAGTTCAGACTAGATTGCTGTTCAGTCAGTTTACTTATATTCACCATAGCACAATCACAATGGTGTACCATAGTGTGTGGTTATCACCAAATATCAAAGAAAATAAGCAATATATAGACCATAAAGTAGAAAATAAAGATAACAAATAGAGATAATAATTGTAAAAAAATTAAAAAAATTAAAAACCATATGCACATACAGGGTAACATTTCCAATGTGCAAAAGGATCGTAATCAAAGATATACATAGTCTAGAACTTGATGTATTCAAGCTAGGGCAATGATTGACACCTCGTAGCCACAATTTCTGTTTCCTACGTGGCCAATATTGCATCATACTGTGTGTGGCAGTTCTTTGTGACTACTCCCCCATACCCTGAGTATATTGTATTTTACTAATAAAGTTTATATTTTTTATATTAATATGGACCTTACTATCATCTGATCAGTATGTATTCTCATGTGTGGATGTGTGGATGTAATCTGTTGAAACATCTTAATTGATCCCTTTCCCTAGCGTTGATGGAGTGTGGGTGATTGGAGCTACAGTAACTAGCGCCAGATTGTACCATTCAGCACAAGGCACGACAGAACTGCGTCTACAGCTGCATCCATCAGAGCGGAGCGTGTGCAAATAGTGTGCTTTCCTGACCCAAGCTTAGGGTGGTTAATGCTGTCCGCCAGAGCAGCGCTGTATGCACTCAGTGCGGTAAATCTTTAGTTAGTTTTTCCCTGGCACAGCAGCTGTGGTGCCGAATGCTAGTGGGTCTAGAGGGACTCTAACCTCGTGTCCTGGGGCAGGGTCCTGTAACCAAAACACTAGCGTTCACTCTGAGGTATTGCGGCCCTGTGACGCAACAGGGTTTGCCTCCTACATACCAGGTGAAGTTAACCCGTTTGTGTTTATGTTATACCGCCATATACTGTCAGTCATTACTAAGCAGCAGGTGTCATCACTGCACGGTGGACCCCAGGCTGCGAACGCACCTTATATCCTCTTTAATATTATTTGGTGCATTCCGCAAGCCCTAACACAGTGTTCTCCTGTCTACCTAAGTGTACAGCTCAGTGAGCAGATCGACCACAAAGCATAAGCATACAGAAAAACAGTTGAAGTTTTGTTTAATTGATCATATACTCTCTTCGAAGAGGTGGAGACGGGTAAAACGTTAAAAAAGAAAGAATTGATGTGGATTTCTAAATTAAATACACTGAGACCTGATGGCCTCAACTTGGAGTACAAAATGAATTGCATCTTATGTGTTTTTGCTTGTTTTACTAACCCCTTAATCCTATATGATGTACTATCCTGTCAAGGTGACCTGGGACTTAATTCCCAGTGATGGGATAGTACGTCATATGCGATCGGCCGCGCTCACGGGGAAAGCACGGCCGAGTGTCAGCTGACATCTGGCACTATGCGCCAGGAGCGGTTACGGACTGCCCCTGGCACATTAACCCCCGGAACACTGCAATCAAATATGATCGCAGCGTTCCGGCGGTACAGGGAAGCATCGCGCAGGGAGGGGGCTCCCTGCGTGCTTCCCTGAGACCCTCAGTACAAGGCGATGTACTCACCTTGTACCGAGTGTCTCCTCCCTGCAGGCCCCGGATCCAAAATGGCCACGGGGCTACTTCTGGGTGCAGGGAGGTGGCTTACAGCGCCTGCTCAGAGCAAGCGCTGGTAAGCCTGCAGCCCTGCATGTCAGATCGCTGATCTGACACAGTGCTCTGCATAGTGTCAGATCAGCGATCTGACCCTATAACATGATGCCCCCGTGGGGCAATGTTATATAGTAAAAAAAAAATATTCACATGTGTAAAAAAAAAAAATCCTAAATAAAGAAAAAAAAATATTGTTCCCATAAATACATTTCTTTATCTAAATAATAATAAAAAAACAATAAAAGTACACATATTTAGTATTGCCGTGTCCGTAACGACCCCACCTATAAAACTATCCTGCTAGTTAATCCCTTCAGTGAACGCGGTAAAAAAAAAAAAATCAAGGCAAAAAACGCTTTATTATCATACCGCCGAAGATAAAGTGGAATAACACACGATCAAAAAGACGGATATAAATAACCATGGTACCGCTGAAAACGTCATCTTATCCAGCAAAAAAAGAGCCACCATACAGCATTATCAGCGAATAAATAAAAAAGTTATAGTCCTCAGAATAAAACGATGCAAAAATAATTATTTTTTAATAAAATAGTTTTTATCGTATAAAAGCGCCAAAACATAAAAAAATGATATAAATGAGGTATTGCTATAATCATACTGACCCGAAGAATAAAACTGCTTTATCAATTTTACCAAACGTGGAATAGTATAAAGGCATAAATTCATGAATAGCTGTTTTTTGGTCATTCTGCCTCACAAAAATCGAAATAAAAAACGTGCAAAAAATGTCACGTGCCCGAAAATGTTACTAATAGAAACATCAACTCGTCCCGCAAAAAACAAGACCCAACATGACTCTGTGGACCAAAATATGGAAAAATTATAGCTCTCAAAATGTGGAGACGCAAAAACTATTTTTTGCAATAAAGAGCATCTTTTAGTCTGTGACGGCTGTCAATCATAAAATCCGCTAAAAAAACGCTATAAATAGTAAATCAAACCCCCCTTCATCACCCCCCTAGTTAGGGAAAAATAATAAAAAAAATTTAAAAATGTATTTATTTCCATTTTCCCATTAGGGTTAGGGGTAGGGTTAAGGCTAGGGTTAGGGCTAGGGTTAGGGCTGGGGTTAGGGCTGGGGTTAGGGTTAGGGTTGGGGTTAGGGTTAGGGTTGGGGCTAGGGTTAGGGGCTAGGGTTAGGGTTGGGGCGAGGGTTAGGGTTTCAGTTAGAATTGGGGGTTTCCATTGTTTAGGCACATCAGGGGCTCTCCAAACGCGACATGGTGTCCGATCTCAAATCCAGCGAATTCTGCGTTGAAAAAGTAAAACAGTGCTCCTTCCCTTCCGAGCTCTCCGTGTGCCCAAACAGGGGTTTACCCCAACATATGGGGTATAAGCGTACTCAGGACAAATTGGACAACTTTTGGGATCCAATTTCTTCTCTTACCCTTGGGAAAACAAAAAATTTGGGGCGAAAAGAATTTTTGTGAAAAAATAAGATTTTTTATTTTTACAGCTCTGCATTATAAACTTCTGTGAAGCACTTGGTGGGTAAAAGTGCTCACCACACATCTATATAAGTTCCTTAGGGGGTCTACTTTCCAAAATGGTGTCACTTGTGGGGGGTTTCAATGTTTAGGCACATCAGTGGCTCTCCAAACGCAACATGGCGTCCCATCTCAATTCCTGTCAATTTTGCATTGAAAGTCAAACGGCGCTCCTTCCCTTCTGAGCTCTGCCATGCGCCCAAACAGTGGTTTACCCCCACATATGGGGTATCAGCGTACTCAGGACAAATTGCACAACAACGTTTGGGGTCCAATTTCTTCTTACCCTTGGGAAAAAATAAAAAAATTGGGGGCGAAAAGATCATTTTTGTGAAAAAATGATTTTTTTATTTTTACAGCTCTGCATTATAAACTTCTGTGAAGCACTTGGTGGGTCAAAGTGTTTACCACACATCTAGATAATTTTTATTTTCATGGCTCTGCGTTATAAACTGTAGTGAAACACTTGGGGGTTCAAAGCTCTCACAACACATCTAAATAAGTTCATTAGGGGGTCTACTTTCCAAAATAGTGTCCCTTGTGGGGGGGTTCAATGTTTAGGCACATCAGGGGCTCTCCAAACGCAACATGGGGTCCCATCTCAATTCCAGTCAATTTTGCATTGAAAAGTCAAATGGCGCTCCTTCCCTTCCGAGCTCTGCCATGCGCCCAAACAGTGGTTTACCCCCACATATGGGGTATCGGCGTACTCAGGACAAATTGTACAACAACTTTTGGGGGCCCATTTCTCCTATTACCCTTGGTAAAATAAAACAAATTGGAGCTGAAGTAAATTTTGTGTGAAAAGTTAAATTATCATTTTTATTTAAACATATCTCTGTGATTTAAGGGCATAAAAATTCAAAGTTGGAAAATTGCGAAATTTTCAAAGTTTTCACCAAATTTCCATTTTTTTTCACAAATAAACGCAAGTCTTTCGAATAAATTTTTACCACTATCATGAAGTACAATATGTCACGAGAAAACAATCTCAGAATCATCAGGATCCGTTGAAGCATTCCAGAGTTATAACCTCATAAAGGGACAGTGGTCAGAATTGTACAAATTGGCCCGGTCATTATCGTGCAAACCACCCTTGGGGCTTAAGGGGTTAATATTTTCCTCCTTGCAGTGTATTTTTTAGTGATTTTTAATCTTTTTTTATAGGAAAAAGATATATCCTATTTTGGACATCATTTATCTACTGTATATGATGATTCATCTTATATAAGGAATAATAGTCTTTGACGACCCTGCGCCCTTTCAATAAATATTTATTTTGTCACTCTTGGGATGTGCTCACTGCCTCTAATTTTGCTTGGTTATATCTTGCTGTTAAGCTCCCGGCATCCAGATTCATTGTACCGGTTTGGACTGTTAGTTGAGTACTGTGCCTTTAACAGGATGCAGTTCTCCTTCTATGGCTGAAGTCAAATGATCGTATAAAAAATTGCTCTGATTATAATCCCCGAGAGTCACACCACTGCTGTCCGTAGGGTAATCCATGTGTAATGCAAGTGCAATGCGTTTTTATTTTCTCACATGTATCCGTATGACACCCATTTGACAAGCATAGGAAATTCAATTTTGCTCATCTTTAGCAAATCTAAAGTCCTATTAACTAAACTGCCTCAATGGTCTGAAACCTATAAAAACACAACCCACAAGGCCCTATATTTGGTCCCACAGGATGTTTTTTGCTATATTCCCTGCAATATAACCCTATTGTTGTTCTGTTTGGATTTGTTTGCTTAAACTATGTCCTACATTCAAGCTTGAATTAAATCTAACTGAGTGGGTTCTTTTGTGTTGTCTCACCGGTTAAGGGAGCCTTACCCGGTTATTGTGGATCCAAGGAGGTGGTGACTAGAGTTGAGTGACTTTTACTCTTTTAGGATCCAGTCAGGTTTCGCGAAACCCGACTTTCTCAAAAGTCGTGTCGGGTGAAATCGGCCATTTTTTTGCGAAAAGTCGGGGAGCCGACTGAAACACGAAACCTAATGCAAGTCAATGGGGAAGCAAAGTCGGCAGTGAGTGGAGGACAGGAAAACACCTACAGTGCCCATTTTAATGCCAAAAACATCAATTCTTGTTACTTAAGCTTGTCAATCTTAATTTACCTTATAAAAATAGATATTCATTGAAAACAGGGGGTCATTTAGCTAAAGTTTTTTTGGGGTAGGGCTGGCTCAAGATTTTCGTGGGCCCAGGAAACGCGGAATACATCACAGCGGGGGAGCAGGGAGAGGTAAGTATTTCAATTTTGCAAGTGCTGTGATCCTGAGCAAGCAGGGGGGCCCACTCGTTCGCATTGGCACTGGCACATGGCCCCTCAAAGTACGGCGGTGTGTTTGATGGCGGGGCGCCTCCCACCGGCAGAGACACTTTTGCGTACTATGAGGGCCCCTGTGCCAGTGATGTCGCCAACGAGTATGCCCCCCACCTGATGAAGGAACCTGCACTTTCATCTGCACCTTCCTCTTTGTCCCCGTGTAAGGTGGTATAGTACGCGGGAAGGGGAACCCGACTTTAAGCAGGGTCAGATTCTGGCTGCGTAGAGTGCAAGGGGAATGTAGTGGTCTGGGTCAATGTACCAGCAGACTCATCTAGCAGTGGCTGGGCAATGGGGAGGATGAGGAGGAAACACAGATATAGGCCCAAACAATAAAGTAGGCTACATGCAGTTCAAAATTGGTAACAGGACTAAACAGGCGACATTGCTTTGTTCAGTGGAGGAAAACTGTAATGAGTGGCAGACAAAGTTAGTAGGCCCAAGTAATAAAGTGGGCCAAATGCAGTTCAAAATTAGTAACAGGAGTAAACAGGCGGCACTGCTTTGTTCAGAGAAGTAGAACATCAAGGAGCACCAGACACCGTTAGTAGGCCCAACCAAACAAGTAGGCCAAATGCATTTTCATATTTTACATAGGCCGAAAGCCTGAAAATTGAAGCTCAGCTTTGTTCAGTGGAGGAGAAAAGCAAGAAGCGGCAGACACCGTTAGTAGGCCCAACCAAACAAGTAGGCCAAATGCAGTTTCATATTTTCTGCAAGCCGAAAGCCTGAAAATTGAATCTCAGCTTTGTTCAGTGCAGGAGAAAAGCAAGCAGCGGCAGACACCGTTAGTAGGCCCAACCAAACAAGTAGGCCAAATGCAGTTTCATATTTTCTGCAGGCCGAAAGCCTGAAAATTGAAGCTCAGCTTTGTTCAGTGGAGGAGAAAAGCAAGGAGCGGCAGACACGGTTAGTAGGCCCAACCAAACAAGTAGGCCAAATGCAGTTTAAAATTTCCTATAGGCTGAAAGCCTGAAAATTGAAGCTCAGCTTTGTTCAGTGGAGGAGAAAAGCAAGGAGCGGAAGATACCGTTAGTAGGCCCAACCAAACAAGTAGGCCAAATGCAGTTTAAAATTTCCTATAGGGTGAAAGTCTGAAAACTGAAGCTCAGCTTTGTTCAGTGGAGGAGAAAAGCAAGGAGCAGCAGACGTTAGTAGGCCCAACCAAACAAGTATGCCAAATGCAGTTTCATATCTGATATAGGCTGAAAGCCTGAAAATTGAAGCTCAGCTTTGTTCAGTGAAGGAGAACACCAAGGAGCGGCAGTCACCATTTGTAGGCCCAACCAAACAAGTAGGCCAAATGCAGTTTCATAGTTCACATAGGCTGAAAGCCTGAAACTTGAAGCTCAGCTTTGTTCAGTGGAGTAGAAAAGCAAGGAGCGGCAGACACCGTTAGAAGGCACAACCAAACAAGTAGGCCAAATGCAGTTTAATATCTGATATAGGCCGAAAGCCTGAAAAGTGAAGCTCAGCTTTGTTCAGTGGAGGAGAAAAGCAAGGAGCGGCAGACACCGTTAGTAGGGCCCAACCAAACAAGTAGGACAAATGCAGTTTCATAATTTCTGCAGGCCGAAAGCCAGAAAATTGAAGCTCAGCTTTGTTTAGTGGAAGAGAAAAGCAAGGAGCGGCAGACACCGTTATTAGGGCCCACCCAAACAAGTAGGCCAAATGCAGTTTCATATTTTCTGCAGGCCGAAAGCCTGAAAATTGAAGCTCAGCTTTCTTCAGTGGAGGAGAAAAGCAAGGAATGGCAGACACCGTTAGTAGGCACAACCAAACAAGTAGGCCAAATGCAGTTTAATATCTGATATAGGCCGAAAGCCTGAAAAGAGAAGCTCAGCTTTGTTCAGTGGAGGAGAAAAGTAAGGAGCGGCAGACACCGTTAGTAGGGCCCAACCAAACAAGTAGGACAAATGCAGTTTCATAATTTCTGCAGGCCGAAAGCCTGAAAATTGAAGCTCAGCTTTGTTTAGTGGAGGAGAAAAGCAAGGAGCGGCAGACACCGTTAGTTGGCCCAACCAAACAAGTAGGCCAAATGCAGTTTAAAATTTCCTATAGGCTGAGTGCCTGAAAATTGAAGCTCAGCTTTGTTCCGTGGAGGAGAACACCCAGGTGCAGCATACACCGTTAGTAGGGCCGAACTAAACAAGAAGGCCAAATGCAGTTTCATATTTTCTGCAGGACGAAAGCCTGAAAATTGAAGCTCAGCTTTCTTCAGTGGAGAAGAAAAGCAAGGAAAGGCAGACACCGTTAGTAGGCCCAACCAAACAAGTAGGCCAAATGCAGTTTCATAGTTCATATAGGCTGAAAGCCTGAAAATTGAAGCTCAGCTTTGTTCAGTGGAGTAGAAAAGCAAGGCGCGGCAGACACCGTTAGAAGGCACAACCAAACAAGTAGGCCAAATGCAGTTTAATATCTGATATAGGCCGAAAGCCTGAAAAGTGAAGCTCAGCTTTGTTCAGTGGAGGAGAAAGCAAGGAGCGGCAGACACCGTTAGTAGGGCCCAACCAAACAAGTAGGACACATGCAGTTTCATAATTTCTGCAGGCCAAAAACCAGAAAATTGAAGCTCAGCTTTGTTTAGTGGAAGAGAAAAGCAAGGAGCGGCAGACACCGTTATTAGGGCCCAACCAAACAAGTAGGCCAAATGCAGTTTCATATTTTCTGCAGGCCGAAAGCCTGAAAATTGAAGCTCAGCTTTGTTCAGTGGAGGAGAAAAGCAAGGAGCGGCAGACACCGTTAGTAGGCCCAACTGCTATGATCCTAGTGGCAAGGATCGCAAGTAGGACTAGCTAAGTAACTAAACCGACTACAAACTCTGGGGAAGTGGTAACTGAATTGACCGCAACCTGATCCTATCCGCAAACAACTATAGGCAGCCATGGAACGTTACCTGAAAATCCTAGACGTCTCTTCACGGCCTGAGAAACTGACTATTCCTAGAGGGAACGAAAGTACTCACTTGCCTCAGTGAAATGACCCAAAAGATATAGAATAGCCCCCCACAAATATTAACGGTGAGTTAAGGGGAAAGCACAAACGCAGAGATGAAATTAGATTTAGCAAATGAGGCCTGCTAACACTAGAAAGCAGAAAATAGAAAGGGAACTGTGCGGTCAATAAAAAACCCTATTCAAAATATCCACGCAGAGATCGCTCGAGCCCCCGCACCAACTAACGGTGCGGGGGAAGCAACTCTGTACCCCAGAGCAAACCAGCAGAAGAAATCACATATTAGCAAGCTGGACTAAACTCATCATACACAGAAATCATATTGCAGACTGATAAGCAAAAAATAATTAAACAGAACTTAGCTTCTCCAGAAGAGACTGAAACCGAAGATAATCAGGAGTAATCAGAATAGCACTGAGTACATTGACAACCGGCAACAAGTGGAAGTGAAACAGAGCTAAATAGGAAACTCCCAAGTGAATAACGAGGCAGCTGATCAGCCACAGACCCGCAGGATAACAAACAAAGCCACCAGGGGGAGCCCAAAACAAAAGTCACACAATACCACCTGTGACCACAAGAGGGAGCCTGAAAACAGAGTTCACAACAGTAACCCCCCCTTGAGGAGGGGTCACCGAACCCTCATCAAAACCCCCAGGGCGATCAGGGTGAGCCACATGGAAGGCACGAACCAAAGCGGCCGCATGAACATCAGAGGCGACAACCCAGGAATTATCCTCCTGACCATAGCCCTTCCATTTAACCAAATACTGAAGCCTCCGTCTAGAAATACGAGAATCCAAGATCTTCTCCACCACGTACTCCAATTCTCCCTCAACCAGCACAGGGGCAGGAGGCTCAACCGGAGGACCCACAGGCACCACATACCTCCGCAACAACGACCGATGAAACACATTATGAATAGCAAACGATGCTGGGAGTAGGGTTGAGTGAAACTGATCATTCATTTTCATAAGTCGACGACTTTTGGCAAAGTCGGCGTCTCATGAAACCGAGCCGATCCCTGTGTGGGGTCTGCCATGCGGTACGTGACTTTCGCGCCAAAGTCGCGTTTCAATGACGCTAAAAGCGCCATTTCTCAGCCAATGAAGGTGGACGCAGAGTGTGGGCAGCGTGATGACATATATCTCAGTCCCCACCATCTTAGAGAAGGGCATTGCAGTGATTGGCTTGCTTTCTGCGGCGTCACAGGGGCTATAAAGGGGCGTTCCCGCCGAACGCCATCTTACTGCTGCTGATCTGAGCATAGGGAGAGGTTGCTGCAGCTTCTTCGGAAGCAGGGATAGTGATAGGCAGGGTACATAAAGCCACAAACCGCTTGTGCTGTAGCGATTTCCACTGTCCAATACCACCTTTTGTTTGCAGGACAGTGGAAGCTACATTTTTTTTCCTCAGCGCTGTAGCTCATTGGGCTGCCCTAGAAGGCTACCTGATAGCTGCGTTGCTTTGTGTGTACGCTGCTGTGTAAACCAACTGCTTTTTTCAAAGCACAAATCCTGTTTTTCCTTCCTTTCTGCACAGCTATCTTGTGTGTTTGTCCACACTTTTGTGTGCAGCAGTCCTTTTCAGCTGCCTGCCATACTTTTCTGAGATAACTGCAGGGAGATAAATATTGGCAAGTCTGCCTCTGTGCCATTGCTGTGTGTGGCATCTCTCTCTCATTGTGTGGCACCGAAAACACTGTGTAATACTTGGCCTTTTTTTTTTTTTTTTTTCTAAATTCTCCCTTTTCCAAAAAAAAAATTAGTGGGAGATAAATATTGTCAAGTCTGCCTCCGTGCCATTGCTGTGCGTGGTATCTCTCTCTCATTGTGTGGCACTGAAAACACTGTGTAATACTTGTCCTTTTTTTTTTTTTTTTCTAAATTCTCCCTTTTCCAAAAAAAAAATTAGTGGGAGATAAATATTGTCAAGTCTGACTAAGTGCCATTGCTGTGTGTGGCATCTCTCTCTCATTGTGTGGCACCGAAAACACTGTGTAATACTTGGCCTTTTTTTTTTTTTCCTAAATTCTCCCTTTTCCAAAAAAAAAATTAGTGGGAGATAAATATTGTCAAGTCTGCCTCTGTGCCATTGCTGTGTGTGGCATCTCTCTCTCATTGTGTGGCACCGAAAACACTGTGTAATACTTGGCCTTTTTTTTTTTTTTTTCTAAATTCTCCCTTTTCCAAAAAAAATTAGTGGGAGATAAATATTGTCAAGTCTGTCTCCGTGCCATTGCTGTGTGTGGCATCTCTCTCTCATTGTGTGGCACCGAAAACACTGTGTAATACTTGGCCTTTTTTTTTTTTTTTCCTAAATTCTCCCTTTTCCCAAAAAAAAATTAGTGGGAGATAAATATTGTCAAGTCTGACTCCGTGCCATTGCTGTGTGTGACATCTCTCTCTCATTGTGTTCCACCGAAAACACTGTGTAATGCTTGGCCTTTTTTTTTTTTTCTAAATTCTCCCTTTTCCAAAAAAAAAATTAGTGGGAGATAAATATTGTCAAGTCTGCCTCCGTGCCATTGCTGTGTGTGGCATCTCTCTCTCATTGTGTGGCACTGAAAACACTGTGTGAGGCTGGGGTCACGCTTGGCGTAAGACAATACGCCACGTATTATACATCCGTACTACGGCCGTATGTTCCCAAAATATTGATCCGTAGTCAGGGTGTGTCAGCGTATTTTGCGCATGGCATCCTCCGTATGTAATCCGTATGGCATCCGTACTGCGAGATTTTCGCACAGGCTTGCAAAACCGACATCTAATGGATTTATGTGCTCAAATGTTAGGGAAAACATATATACAGTATATATATATATGTCATTGAGACACATATATATATATAGTCTGTATTTATATTTCATTCAGCGCGATATCTGTGAAAAGTCGGTAATTCAATTGCCGGCTTTTCATTTCTCCTGCACAAACCCGACAGGATATGAGACATGGTTTTCATACAGTAAACCATCTCATATCCCCTTTTTTTTTGCATATTCCACACTACTAATGTTAGTAGTGTGTATGTGCAAAATTTCAGCGCTGTAGCTGCTAAAATAAAGGGTTAAATGGCGGAAAAAATTGGCGTGGGCTCCCGCGCAATTTTCTCCGCCAGAGTGGTAAAGCCAGTGACTGAGGGCAGATATTAATAGCCTAGAGAGGGTCCAGGGTTATTGGCCCCCCCGGCTACAAACATCTGCCCCCAGCCACCCCAGAAAAGGCACATCTGGAAGATGCGCCTATTCTGGCACTTGGCCACTCTCTTCCCACTCCCTGTAGCGGTGGGATATGGGGTAATGAAGGGTTAATGCCACCTTGCTATTGTAAGGTGACATTAAGCCAGATTAATAATGGAGAGGCGTCAATTATGACACCTATCCATTATTAATCCAATTGTAAGAAAGGGTTAAAAAAACACACACATGATTAAAAAGTATTTTAATGAAATAAACACAGCGGTTGTTTTAATAATTTATTGTTCTCTCAATCCATTTCCAGGCCCTCGCTTGGCAAAATAATAAACGCACAAGATACATACCCTCAGCTGAAACGTCACGTCCCACGAAGTAATCCATCTGAAGGGGTTAACTAATATTACAGGCACGAGCTGCGATAAACCACTCGCTCGTGCCTGTAATCCCCGGGTGCTGAAAGGAAAGCTGGATCTGTACTTACATTGAGTCGCGGTGAGGCGCCCTCTGGTGGATGTTCTCATGAACTGCAGCCTGGGAACTTTTTCCCACGCTCCAGGTCATATGAGGACATCCACCAGGGGGCGCATCACCGCGACTGAAGGAAATGTAGGTCAATGACCTACATTTCATTCATTTGCCGGGGAATTACAAGCAGGAGCACACCGCTGCATTAGCAGGGTTCCTGCCTGTAATATTAGTTAACCCCTTCAGATGGATTACCTCGTGGGACGAGACAGTTCACCAGAAGGTATGTATCTTGTGCGTTTATTATTTTGCCAAGCGAGGGCCTGGAAATGGATTGAGAGAGCAATAAATTATTACAACAACCGCTGTGTTTATTTCATTAAAATACTTTTAAATCATGTGTGTGTGTGATTTTTTAACCCTTTCAAACAATTGGATTAATAATGGATAGGTGTCATAATTGACGCCTCTCCATTATTAATCTGGCTTAATGTCACCTTACAATAGCAAGGTGGCATTAACCCTTCATTACCCCATATCCCACCGCTACAGGGAGTGGGAAGAGAGTGGCCAAGTGCCAGAATAGGCGCATCTTCCAGATGTGCCTTTTCTGGGGTGGCTGGGGGCAGATGTTTTTAGCCACGGGGGGGCCAATAACCATGGACCCTCTCCTGGCTATTAATATCTGCCCTCAGTCACTGGCTTTACCATTCTGGCGGAGAAAATTGCGCGGGAGCCCACGCCAATTTTTTCTGCCATTTAACCCTTTATTTTAGCAGCTACAGCGCTGAAATTTTGCACATACACACTACTAACATTAGTAGTGTGGAATATGCAAAAAAAAAGGGGATATGAGATGGTTTACTGTATGAAAACCATGTCTCATATCATGTCGGGTTTGTGAAGGAGAAATGAAAAGCCGGCAATTGAATTACCGACTTTTCACTAACACCGGTGCGTATTTCTCGCAAGTCACACTGCTGGTCCGTGTGGAATCCGTATTTTTCTTGCCCCCATAGACTTTCATTGGCGATTTTTTTGCGCAATACGCTGACAAACGCAGCATGCTGCGATTTTGTACGGCCGTAGAAAGCCGTATAATACTGAACCGTAATATGCGGCTAATAGGAGCAGCCCCATTGAGAATAATTGTGCCGTATTTAATACGAGTTTTACGGACGTAGTTTCTGTGCTCTTACGTCCGTAAAACACGCATGTGTGACCCCGGCCTAATACTTGTCCTTTTTTTTTTTTCTAAATTCTCCCTTTTCCCAAAAAAAAATTAGTGGGAGATAAATATTGTCAAGTCTGCCTCCGTGCCATTGCTGTGTGTGGCATCTCTCTCTCATTGTGTGGCACCGAAAACACTGTGTAATACTTGGCCTTTTTTTTTTTTTTCTAAATTCTCCCTTTTCCAAAAAAAAAATTAGTGGGAGATAAATATTGTCAAGTCTGCCTCCGTGCCATTGCTGTGTGTGGCATCTCTCTCTCATTGTGTGGCACCGAAAACACTGTGTAATACTTGGCCTTTTTTTTTTTTTTTTTTCTAAATTCTCCCTTTTCCAAAAAAAAAATTAGTGGGAGATAAATATTGTCAAGTCTGTCTCCGTGCCATTGCTGTGTGTGGCATCTCTCTCTCATTGTGTGGCACCGAAAACACTGTGTAATACTTGTCCTTTTTTTTTTTTTTCCTAAATTCTCCCTTTTCCAAAAAAAAAATTAGTGGGAGATACATATTGTCAAGTCTGACTCCGTGCCATTGCTGTGTGTGGCATCTCTCTCTCATTGTGTGGCACCGAAAACACTGTGTAATACTTGGCCTTTTTTTTTTTTCTAAATTCTCCCTTTTCCAAAAAAAAAATTAGTGGGAGATAAATATTGTCAAGTCTGCCTCCGTGCCATTGCTGTGTGTGGCATCTCTCTCTCATTGTGTGGCACCGAAAACACTGTGTAATACTTGGCCTTTTTTTTTTTTTTTTCTAAATTCTCCCTTTTCCAAAAAAAAAAATTAGTGGGAGATAAATATTGTCAAGTCTGCCTCCGTGCCATTGCTGTGTGTGGCATCTCTCTCTCATTGTGTGGCACCGAAAACACTGTGTAATACTTGGCCTTTTTTTTTTTTTTTTCTAAATTCTCCCTTTTCCAAAAAAAAAATTAGTGGGAGATAAATATTGTCAAGTCTGCCTCCGTGCCATTGCTGTGTGTGGCATCTCTCTCTCATTGTGTGGCACCGAAAACACTGTGTAATACTTGGCCTTTTTTTTTTTTTCTAAATTCTCCCTTTTCCCAAAAGAAAATTAGTGGGAGATAAATATTGTCAAGTCTGCCTCCGTGCCATTGCTGTGTGTGGCATCTCTCTCTCATTGTGTGCCACTGAAAACACTGTGTAATACTGGGCCTTTTTTTTTTTGGGGGGGGGGGTAAATTCTCCCAGAAAAAAAAAAAAAATAGTGTTAGATTAAGATTGGCATTTCTGCTTGAGTGCTGGGCCTGTGTGTGCCATCTGTCTCAAATTATTGGGCCACAGAAAACCTAGTGTGTAACATTGGGCCTGATTTTCCTTTCAGTGTCAGGCACCTATAAAGGTATATATAAATCCTACAGAAGTTTGAGTTCACCTTATAAGTTGTTTTACAGTAACAAATAGTGTTACTTTGGTTACGTTTTGCAAGCAATGAGGAAGTCTAGTGGAAGAGGTCGTGGCCGTGGGCGGTCATTGTCAGCTGGTAATGATGGTAGTGGTGGTGGAGCATCAGGTGGTCGTGGTAAAAGCAGTACAGCACCTAAGTCTCGAGTAGTTGAGCCAGGTTCCTTGTCTGGCTACTAGTGTTGAGCATTCCGATACTGCAAGTATCGGGTATCGGCCGATACTTGCTGTATCGGAATTTCCGATACCGAGATCCGATACTTTTGTGGTATCGGGTATCGGGTATCGCAACAACATTAATGTAATAATGTGTAAAAAAGAGAATTAAAATAAAAAATATCGCTATACTCACCTGTCCGACGCAGCCGGGACCTCAGCGAGGGAACCGGCAGCGTTGTTTGTTTAAATTTCGCGCTTTTACTTGGTTACGTGAAGTCCCGGCTTGTGATTGGTCAGGGCGGCCATGTTGCCGGGACGCGGACCAATCACAGCAAGCCGTGACGAAATTACGTCACGGCTTGCTGTGATTGGTCCGCGTCCCGGCAACATGGCCGCCATTAACCAATCACAAGCCGTGACGTCACGGGAGGCTGGACATGCGCGTATTTTGAAAAGCGCGCGTGTCCAGCCTCCAGTGACGTCCCGGCAACATGGCCGCCATTAACCAATCACAAGCCGGGACGTCACGGGAGGCTGGACATGCGCGTATTTTGAAAAGCGCGCGTGTCCAGCCTCCAGTGACGTCCCGGCAACATGGCCGCCATTAACCAATCACAAGCCGTGACGTCACGGGAGGCTGGACATGCGCGTATTTTGAAAAGCGCGCGTGTCCAGCCTCCAGTGACGTCCCGGCAACATGGCCGCCATTAACCAATCACAAGCCGGGACGTCACGGGAGGCTGGACATGCGCGTATTTTGAAAAGCGCGCGTGTCCAGCCTCCAGTGACGTCCCGGCAACATGGCCGCCATTAACCAATCACAAGCCGGGACGTCACGGGAGGCTGGACATGCGCGTATTTTGAAAAGCGCGCGTGTCCAGCCTCCAGTGACGTCCCGGCAACATGGCCGCCATTAACCAATCACAAGCTGGGACGTCACTGGAGGCTGGACACGCGCGCTTTTCAAAATACGCGCATGTCCAGCCTCCCGTGACGTCACGGCTTGTGATTGGTTAATGGCGGCCATGTTGCCGGGACGCGGACCAATCACAGCAAGCCGTGACGTAATTTCGTCACGGCTTGCTGTGATTGGTCCGCGTCCCGGCAACATGGCCGCCCTGACCAATCACAAGCCGGGACTTCACGTAACCAAGTAAAAGCGCGAATTTTAAACAAACAACGCTGCCGGTTCCCTCGCTGAGGTCCCGGCTGCGTCGGACAGGTGAGTATAGCGATATTTTTTATTTTAATTCTTTATTTTACACATTAATATGGTTCCCAGGGCCTGAAGGAGAGTTTCCTCTCCTTCAGACCCTGGGAACCATCAGGAATACCGTCCGATACTTGAGTCCCATTGACTTGTATTGGTATCGGGTATCGGTATCGGATTGGATCCGATACTTTGCCGGTATCAGCCGATACTTTCCGATACCGATACTTTCAAGTATCGGACGGTATCGCTCAACACTACTGGCTACACAAGGCCTCGAACGCTCTCTTTTCTGGGAGTAGGAAAACCACTTTTGAAGCCGGAGCAGCAGGAACAAGTATTGGCTTTCCTTGCTGACTCAGCCTCTAGCTCTTTTGCCTCCTCTTCTGAAACTGCTAAATGTAAAAGCAGCTCATCGTTAGTGGATGTTCACGGTCAGGGACAAGTCGCTTCCTTGTCTTCTTCACCCAGAACAAGAGAGAAGGATGCGTCAGGCGACACAACGGGTTACTCCATGGAGCTCTTTACACATACCGTTCCTGGGTTAGACAGTGAAACAGTTAACAGGCCATGTCCATTAGAAGTTGAATCGGACATGGAGTGCACAGATGCACAGCCACAGCCAGATTACTATGCTGTTCCTTTGACTCAGACCAGAACATTGCCCTCGCAGTGTACTGAGGCAGAATCAAACCCAGCGGAGACTATGGTGCCCCGTCATGGACGCTATACCACCGGCTTACACAGTGACAGAGACGAAATCGCACACGACATAGAAGAGGAGGTCATAGATGACCCAGTTGTGGACCCCGATTGGCAGCCATTGGGGGAACAGGGTGCAGGCGGCAGTAGTTCTGAAGCGGAGGAGGAGGAGCCGCAGCAGGCATCAACATCACAACAGGTTCCATCTACCGGGCCCGTATCTGGCCAAAAACGCGTGGCAAAACCAAAACCAGTTGGAGGACAGCGTGGCCATCCGGTTAAAGAAGCTCAGCCTGCAATGCCTGAAAAGGTATCCGATAGTAGAAAGAGTGCAGTCTGGCATTTTTTTAAACAACATCCAAATGATCAGCGCAAAGTCATCTGTCAAAAATGTTCAACAACCTTAAGCAGAGGTCAGAATCTTAAAAGTCTAAATACAAGTTGCATGCATAGACATTTATCCACCATGCATTTGCAAGCCTGGACTAACTACCAAACGTCCCTAAAGGTTGCAGCACCCTCGGCCAATGAAGCTAGTCAGCAACGCTACATCCCTTCCCTCCCTGTAAGCCGACCATTTCCCACACCACCTGCAGTATCTGTGCAGCTTTCGTCGCCAGGCCAAAGCAGTCAGGGAATCACCAGGTTAGTAGTAGGAAACACTGCATGTAGGGCACCGGCAAGAATACCATCTCCAACCCTCTCTCAGTCACCCATGTCCACCAGCACCACCACTAGTTCCACGATCTCCAGCTCTCCAGTCCAGCTCACCCTACATGAGACTCTTGTTAGGAAAAGGAAGTACTCATCCTCGCATCCGCGTACACAGGGTTTGAACGCCCACATTGCTAGACTAATCTCTTTAGAGATGATGCCCTACCGGTTAGTTGAAAGCGAAGCTTTCAAAGCGCTGATGGACTACGCTGTACCACGCTACGAGCTACCCAGTCGGCACTTCTTTTCTAGAAAAGCCATCCCAGCCCTCCAACAGCATGTTAAAGACCGCATCGTCCATGCACTCAGGCAGTCTGTGACTACAAAGGTGCACCTGACAACAGATGCATGGACCAGTAGGCATGGCCAGGGACGTTACGTGTCCATCACGGCACACTGGGTGAATATGGTGGATGCAGGGTCCACAGGGGACAGCAATATTGGGACAGTTTTGCCTAGTCCACGGTCAAGGAAAGAGTTGGCTGTAGGCGTTCGCCCCCCCTCCTCCTCTTCCTCCTCCTCATGCAGAAGCGAGAGCTCGTCCACACACCCCAGTCGCACATCCACTCCATCCGCAGCTGCAACTGTTGCACACCAGGTGTGCCATTATGGGACAGCTAGTGGCAAGCGTCAGCAGGCTGTATTGGCAATGAGGTGTTTGGGCGACAACAGACACACCGCAGAAGTTCTGTCCGAGTTCTTGCAGAATGAAACTCAGTCATGGCTGGGCACTGTACATCTTGAGGCAGGCAAGGTTGTGAGTGATAACGGAAGGAATTTCATGGCTGCCATAGCCCTTTCCCAACTGAAACACATTCCTTGCCTGGCTCTCACCTTAAACCTGGTGGTGCAGTGCTTCCTGAAAAGTTATCCGGGGTTACCCGACCTGCTCCTCAAAGTGCGCAGACTTTGCTTGCATATCTGCCGTTCGCCCGTACACTCCAGCCGTATGCAGAACTATCAGCGGTCTTTGAACCTTCCACAGCATCGCCTAATCATCGACATGCACATGCTTCAGAGACTGTGCGAACAGAGGCGTGCTGTTATGTTTTTGTGGGAGGATACACATACACGGGCAGGCAGTTGGATGGCAGACATGGAGTTGTCAGGTGTGCAGTGGTCGAAGCTACAAGACCTGTGTCAAGTCCTTCAGTGTTTTGAGGAATGCACACGGCCGGTTAGTGCAGACAACGCCATAACAAGCATGAGCATCCCCCTAATGCGTCTGCTGATGCAAAGTTTGACGCACATAAAGGAGCAGGCGTCTGCAGCCGAGGAAGAGGAAAGCATTGATGACAGTCAGCCATTGTCTGGTCAGGGCCGTGTAGAGGACGCGGTAGCGGGCGAAGAGGAGGAGGAGGACGAGGAGGATGATGGGGATGAGTACTTTTTTAATGAGGAAGCTTCTCCTGGGCCAACAGAAATTAGTGGCGTTGCAAGGCCGGGTTCTGTTTTTTTAAGGGAGACAAGTGACGTAGATTTGCCTGTAACTGCCCCTCAAACCAGCACAACCGCAGATTTGCCAACAGGAACTTTGGGCCACATGGCGGATTATGCCTTACGTATCCTCAAAAAGGACCCACGCATTACTAAAATGATGAGCGATGACGATTACTGGTTGGCCTGCATCCTTGACCCTCGCTATAAAGGCAAATTGCAAAATATTATGCCACATGAGAACCTCGAACAAATCTTAGCAACCAAACAAGCTACTCTTGTAGACCAACAAACAATACCACACTGGCGCTAGTGAGATAAAATATGTGCCAGCTGCTGATATCAAACGGGTGCCGTGACTCACCCGTCACACCTGCTAGTGAAATAAAAATACACAAAAAATGAGATATCGCGCTATAGCACTACTTGGTTGAACCCACCTATTGAATATATAAGAACCTACACTAATATGCCATAAACTCAGAATGAAATGACAATGGTATAATGAGAATGTTAAAAATAATAATAGTAGTAAACTGCCCCCACTTCAAATACCAAGCACAATGCAAATGAATAATTAATATATATATAGAAAATGAGCTCAGCTCCTTACCTAAATAGTAACTTGAGGCAAGTAACAACTGATTCAGCACTGTAAGTGGTAGATGTCAGGAGCTTGCAATACTGGGTAGCAGATATAGATGTCAGCCAGTACTGTGCTGGTGTAGCAATACCGGTAATCCGGTGCCAGCAGTTGGACCTGCTGAACACTTGGCGGCAGAGGTGGGTGTCCACAGAAAGAAAGGACTGTGCTCGACGAACGCGCAGAGCCAGGAGCACTCCGGCCGGTAGTGGACCTGGATGCGCGTGTGAAAGAATGGCCGCCGCTGCTAGACTGCAGCGTGTGACGTCACAAGGGCCTACCGTTTGATTCAGGCATTCCCAGCACACAGCGCCGGTGATGGTTCTCACACAAGCTGCAGGGGGCTACATGGCAGAGGTGTTAGGGGTGCACAGATCAGAAGTGGCGTTGGACAGAGGGGTTTTCTGACCAGGTTGTGGAGTGATTTCGCAATGACCGCAGACAGGACAGGTACTGCAGCATCTATTCAAAGTGACAGGAGACAGCATTTGTCCAGTATGGTTACTAACTATTTTTCTTCCCTTATCGATGTTCTCCCTCAACCGTCATTCCCATTTGATTACTGGGCATCAAAATTAGACACCTGGCCTGAATTGGCAGAATATGCGTTGCAGGAGCTTGCTTGCCCAGCAGCTAGTGTGCTATCAGAAAGAGTATTCAGTGCTGCTGGTTCAATATTAACCGAAAAAAGGACTCGTCTGGCTACCCAAAATGTGGATGATCTCACCTTCATTAAAATGAACCATTCCTGGATTTCAAATTATTTTGCCCCACCTTTCCCGGCTGACACCTAGCTTTCCTATAAAAAGGTCTTGCTTGTGGACTGGTCTTACTGAGTGTTCCAATCTGTTAATTTGCAGCAGCTGTTTGTCCAGCATACGACATGTTTACACCTCCCCCAATGGGAAAAATCCCCCCACGGGGCCGTTGTCTCGCCACTTGGCGCAAGCACCCGTTACAGTGCTGATTGTCTGAAGAGGCGGGTGTGCCCGCTTTTGGTCGACGGCATTGCCACTGGGTCCCTCATAGTACAATGTAGTGTCTCTGGCGGTGGTGGTGCGCACCCAACATCAGACACGCCGTTGTAACATGAGGGGCCCTGGGGCGGTACCGCCGGCCACAAGAGAGTTCCCCCCCCCAGCTCAAACTGTGCTGTACCACGTGCAAAATTATCTCGCACAGCTCCACCAATGTGTAGTCTATGCACTGACATCATTCAATGCCTGGCACTGACAAACAATACCAATTTGTTTGCATCTATGATGCTAGTTAAAGTAGTCTGGGTCAGTGTCCTATATTGACACCAGTAAATACTAATTTACTGCCAAATTACTTTGTCATAAACTCTGCAGATGAGCCCACCCCTGTACCTAAGCATGCCACCCTTTTTTTACTTATAGTTGTTTTGCGAGACATTAACATCTATTTGTTTTTTTGGAGTACTAACTGTGTCAGACACTCCTTGCAATACTCCTCCACTGACCACAATGCTGCCTGCCCGTGTATCCATGTAACCGATATAAAACTGCCATGACTGCCTACTGTTTGTTATTTTAGGCCTTTGTGAGCCTGTCTGCGGCCCCTACTTGAAATACTCCTCCACTGACCACAATGCTGCCTGGAGTGCCTGCCTGTGTATCCATGTAACCGATGTAAAACTGCCATGACTGCCTACTGTTTGTTATTTTAGGCCTTTGTGAGCCTGTCTGCGGCCCCTACTTGCAATACTCCTCCACTGACCACAATGCTGCCTGCCCGTGTATCCATGTAACCGATATAAAACTGCCATGAGCCTATTGTTTGTTATTTTAGGCCTTTGATAGCCTGTCTGCCGTCCCTACTTGCATTACTCCTCCACTGACCACAATGCTGCCTGCCTGTGTATCCATGTAACCGATGTAAAACTGCCATGACTGCCTACTGTTTGTTATTTTAGGCCTTTGTGAGCCTGTCTGCGGCCCCTACTTGCAATACTCCTCCACTGACCACAATGCTGCCTGCCCGTGTATCCATGTAACCGATATAAAACTGCCATGAGCCTATTGTTTGTTATTTTAGGCCTTTGATAGCCTGTCTTGTTGTGAAATTGGATTTTGGGCTCCCCCGGTGGCCACTGGTGGAATTGAACTGGTGTGCATCATCCTCTCTGTTCACCTGTTTCCATCAGGATGTGGGAGTCGCTATTTAGCCTTGCTCCTCTGTCACTTCCATGCCGGTCAACATTGTAATCAGAAGCCTTTCTGTGCATGTTCCTGCTGCTAGACAACTCCCAGCTAAGTTGGACTTAGTCCTTGTTTGTTTTTGCATTTTGTTCCAGTTCACAGCTGTAGTTTCGTTTCTGTGTCTGGAAAGCTCTTGTGATCTGAAATTGCCACTCTGATGTTATGAGTTAATACTAGAGTCTTAAAGTAATTTCAGGATGGTATTTTGATAGGGTTTTCAGCTGACCATGAAAGTGCCCTTTCTGTCTTCCTGCTATCTAGTAAGCGGACCTCAATTTTGCTAAACCTATTTTCATACTACGTTTGTCATTTCATCTAAAATCACCGCCAATATTTGTGGGGGCCTCTGTCTGCCTTTCGGGGAAATTTCTCTAGAGGTGAGCCAGGACTATATTTTCCTCTGCCAGGATTAGTTAGTCCTCCGGCCGGCGCTGGGCGTCTAGGGATAAAACGCAGGCTACGCTACCCGGCTACTGTTAGTTGTGCGGCAGGTTTAGTTCATGGTCAGTTTAGTTTCCATCCTTCCAAGAGCTAGTTCTTATGTTTGCTGGGCTATGTTCTCTTGCCATTGAGAACCATAACAGTTTGACCGGCCTAAAAGGGTTAAATTTATTGACAGAGAAAGGAGAGAAAAGAGAAGTCTGCTGAAGATTTTTTTTTTTTTTTTTTCTCAGTTCTGAGTGTGCTTGTAATTGAATCTCTTGCAAGTCTGCCTATTTTGCAGCCTTTCTCTCTCTCTCTCCTTCTAATCCTGGAATGGCTCTGTGTTCACCTGTTTAAAATGGATATTCAGAGTTTAGCTGCAGGTTTGAATAATCTCACCACGAAAGTTCAAAACTTACAAGATTTTGTTGTTCATGTTCCTATATCTGAACCTAGAATTCCTTTGCCTGAATTTTTCTCGGGGAATAGATCTTGCTTTCAAAATTTCAAAAATAATTGCAAGTTGTTTTTGTCCCTGAAATCTCGCTCTGCTGGAGATCCTGCTCAGCAGGTCAGGATTGTGATTTCTTTGCTCCGGGGCGACCCTCAGGATTGGGCTTTTGCATTGGCTCCAGGGGATCCTGCGTTGCTCAATGTGGATGCGTTTTTTCTGGCCTTGGGGTTGCTTTATGAGGAACCTCAGTTAGAACTTCAGGCGGAAAAGGCCTTGATGTCCCTATCTCAGGGGCAAGACGAAGCTGAAATATACTGCCAGAAATTCCGTAAATGGGCTGTGCTTACTCAGTGGAATGAGTGCGCCCTGGCGGCGAATTTCAGAGAGGATCTCTCTGATGCCATTAAGGATGTTATGGTGGGGTTCCCTGTGCCTGCGGGTCTGAATGAGTCCATGACAATGGCTATCCAGATCGATAGGCGTCTGCGGGAGCGCAAACCTGTGCACCATTTGGCGGTGTCTACTGAGAAGACGCCAGAGAATATGCAATGTGATAGAATTCTGTCCAGAAGTGAACGGCAGAATTTTAGACGAAAAAATGGGTTGTGCTTCAATTGCGGTGATTCAACTCATGTTATATCAGCATGCTCTAAGCGTACTAAGAAGCTTGATAAGTCTGTTTCAATTGGCACTTTACAGTCTAAGTTTATTCTATCTGTGACCCTGATTTGTTCTTTATCATCTATTACCGCGGATGCCTATGTCGACTCTGGCGCCGCTTTGAGTCTTATGGATTGGTCCTTTGCCAAACGCTGTGGGTATGATTTGGAGCCTCTTGAAACTCCTATACCCCTGAAGGGGATTGACTCCACCCCATTGGCTAGCAATAAACCACAATACTGGACACAAGTAACTATGCGGATTAATCCGGATCACCAGGAGATTATTCGCTTTCTTGTGCTGTATAACCTACATGATGTGTTGGTGCTTGGATTGCCATGGCTGCAATCTCATAACCCAGTCCTTGACTGGAAAGCTATGTCTGTGTTAAGCTGGGGATGTAAGGGGACGCATGGGGACGTACCTGTGGTTTCCATTTCATCATCTATTCCCTCTGAGATTCCTGAATTCTTGACTGAATATCGTGACGTTTTTGAAGAACCTAAACTTGGTTCATTACCTCCGCACCGGGAGTGCGATTGTGCCATAGATTTGATTCCGGGTAGTAAATACCCTAAGGGTCGTTTATTTAATCTGTCTGTGCCTGAACATGCTGCTATGCGAGAATATATAAAGGAGTCCTTGGAAAAGGGACATATTCGTCCTTCGTCATCTCCCTTAGGAGCCGGTTTTTTCTTTGTGGCTAAGAAAGATGGCTCTTTGAGGCCGTGCATTGATTATCGGCTTTTGAATAAAATCACGGTTAAATATCAATATCCGTTGCCACTGCTGACTGATTTGTTTGCTTGCATAAAGGGGGCCAAGTGGTTCTCTAAGATAGATCTTCGTGGGGCGTATAATTTGGTGCGAATTAAGCAGGGGGATGAGTGGAAAACCGCATTTAATACGCCCGAGGGCCACTTTGAGTATTTGGTGATGCCTTTTGGTCTTTCAAATGCCCCTTCAGTCTTTCAGTCCTTTATGCATGACATTTTCCGTGATTATTTGGATAAATTTATGATTGTGTATCTGGATGATATTTTGATTTTTTCGGATGACTGGGACTCTCATGTCCAGCAGGTCAGGAGGGTTTTTCAGGTTTTGCGGTCTAATTCCTTGTGTGTGAAGGGTTCTAAGTGCGTTTTTGGGGTTCAAAAGATTTCCTTTTTGGGATATATTTTTTCCCCCTCTTCCATCGAGATGGATCCTGTCAAGGTTCAGGCTATTTGTGATTGGACGCAACCCTCTTCTCTTAAGAGTCTTCAGAAATTTTTGGGCTTTGCTAACTTTTATCGTCGATTTATTGCTGGTTTTTCTGATGTTGTTAAACCATTGACTGATTTGACTAAGAAGGGTGCTGATGTTGCTGATTGGTCCCCTGCTGCTGTGGAGGCCTTTCGGGAGCTTAAGCGCCGCTTTTCTTCCGCCCCTGTGTTGCGTCAGCCTGATGTTGCTCTTCCTTTTCAGGTTGAGGTCGACGCTTCTGAAATCGGAGCTGGGGCGGTTTTGTCGCAGAGAAGTTCCGATTGCTCCGTGATGAGACCTTGTGCTTTTTTCTCGCGTAAATTTTCGCCCGCCGAGCGGAATTATGATGTTGGGAATCAGGAGCTTTTGGCCATGAAGTGGGCTTTTGAGGAGTGGCGTCATTGGCTTGAGGGGGCTAGACATCAGGTGGTGGTATTGACTGACCAGAAAAATCTAATTTATCTTGAGTCCGCCAGACGCCTGAATCCTAGACAGGCGCGCTGGTCGTTGTTTTTCTCTCGGTTTAATTTTGTGGTGTCCTACCTGCCGGGTTCTAAGAATGTTAAGGCGGATGCCCTTTCTAGGAGTTTTGAGCCTGACTCCCCTGGTAATTCTGAACCTACAGGTATCCTTAAGGATGGAGTGATATTGTCTGCCGTTTCTCCAGACCTGCGGCGGGCCTTGCAGGAGTTTCAGGCGGATAGACCTGATCGTTGCCCACCTGGTAGACTGTTTGTTCCTGATGATTGGACCAGTAAAGTCATTTCTGAGGTTCATTCTTCTGCGTTGGCAGGTCATCCTGGAATCTTTGGTACCAGGGATTTGGTGGCAAGGTCCTTCTGGTGGCCTTCCCTGTCTCGAGATGTGCGAGGCTTCGTGCAGTCTTGTGACGTTTGTGCTCGGGCCAAGCCTTGTTGTTCTCGGGCTAGTGGATTGTTGTTGCCCTTGCCTATCCCGAAGAGGCCCTGGACGCACATCTCGATGGATTTTATTTCGGATCTTCCTGTTTCTCAGAAGATGTCTGTCATCTGGGTGGTGTGTGATCGTTTCTCTAAGATGGTCCATTTGGTTCCCCTGCCTAAGTTGCCTTCTTCTTCCGAGTTGGTTCCTCTGTTTTTTCAAAATGTGGTCCGTTTGCATGGTATTCCGGAGAATATCGTTTCTGACAGAGGTACCCAATTCGTGTCTAGATTTTGGCGAGCATTCTGTGCTAGGATGGGCATAGATTTGTCTTTCTCGTCTGCTTTCCATCCTCAGACTAATGGCCAGACCGAGCGGACGAATCAGACCTTGGAGACATATTTGAGGTGTTTTGTGTCTGCAGATCAGGATGATTGGGTTGCTTTTTTGCCTTTAGCGGAGTTTGCCCTCAATAATCGGGCCAGCTCTGCCACCTTGGTGTCTCCCTTTTTCTGTAATTCGGGGTTTCATCCTCGATTTTCTTCTGGTCAGGTGGAATCTTCGGATTGTCCTGGAGTGGATGCTGTGGTGGAGAGGTTGCATCAGATTTGGGGGCAGGTAGTGGACAATTTGAAGTTGTCCCAGGAGAAGACTCAGCTTTTTGCCAACCGCCGGCGTCGGGTTGGTCCTCGGCTTTGTGTTGGGGACTTGGTGTGGTTGTCTTCTCGTTTTGTCCCTATGAGGGTTTCTTCTCCCAAGTTTAAGCCTCGGTTCATCGGCCCGTACAAGATATTGGAGATTCTTAACCCTGTGTCCTTCCGTTTGGACCTCCCTGCATCTTTTTCTATTCATAATGTTTTTCATCGGTCATTATTGCGCAGGTATGAGGTACCGGTTGTGCCTTCCGTTGAGCCTCCTGCTCCGGTGTTGGTTGAGGGCGAGTTGGAGTACGTTGTGGAAAAAATCTTGGACTCCCGTGTTTCCAGACGGAAACTCCAGTATCTGGTCAAATGGAAGGGATACGGTCAGGAGGATAATTCTTGGGTGACTGCCTCTGATGTTCATGCCTCCGATTTGGTCCGTGCCTTTCATAGGGCTCATCCTGATCGCCCTGGTGGTTCTGGTGAGGGTTCGGTGCCCCCTCCTTGAGGGGGGGGTACTGTTGTGAAATTGGATTTTGGGCTCCCCCGGTGGCCACTGGTGGAATTGAACTGGTGTGCATCATCCTCTCTGTTCACCTGTTTCCATCAGGATGTGGGAGTCGCTATTTAGCCTTGCTCCTCTGTCACTTCCATGCCGGTCAACATTGTAATCAGAAGCCTTTCTGTGCATGTTCCTGCTGCTAGACAACTCCCAGCTAAGTTGGACTTAGTCCTTGTTTGTTTTTGCATTTTGTTCCAGTTCACAGCTGTAGTTTCGTTTCTGTGTCTGGAAAGCTCTTGTGATCTGAAATTGCCACTCTGATGTTATGAGTTAATACTAGAGTCTTAAAGTAATTTCAGGATGGTATTTTGATAGGGTTTTCAGCTGACCATGAAAGTGCCCTTTCTGTCTTCCTGCTATCTAGTAAGCGGACCTCAATTTTGCTAAACCTATTTTCATACTACGTTTGTCATTTCATCTAAAATCACCGCCAATATTTGTGGGGGCCTCTGTCTGCCTTTCGGGGAAATTTCTCTAGAGGTGAGCCAGGACTATATTTTCCTCTGCCAGGATTAGTTAGTCCTCCGGCCGGCGCTGGGCGTCTAGGGATAAAACGCAGGCTACGCTACCCGGCTACTGTTAGTTGTGCGGCAGGTTTAGTTCATGGTCAGTTTAGTTTCCATCCTTCCAAGAGCTAGTTCTTATGTTTGCTGGGCTATGTTCTCTTGCCATTGAGAACCATAACACTGTCTGCCGTCCCTACTTGCATTACTCCTCCACTGACTACAATGCTGCCTGCCCGTGTATCCATGTAACCGATATAAAACTGCCATGAGCCTATTGTTTGTTATTTTAGGCCTTTGATAGCCTGTCTGCGGCCCCTACTTGCATTACTCCTCCACTGACCACAATGCTGCCTGCCCGTGTATCCATGTAACCGATATAATACTGCCATGAGCCTATTGTTTGTTATTTTAGGCCTTTGATAGCCTGTCTGACATCCCTACTTGCATTACTCCTCCACTTACCACAATGCTGCCTGCCCGTGTATCCATGTAACCGATATAAAACTGCCATGAGCCTATTGTTTGTTATTTTAGGCCTTTGATAGCCTGTCTGCGGCCCCTACTTGCAATACTCCTCCACTGACCACAATGCTGCCTGCCCGTGTATCCATGTAACCGATATAAAACTGCCATGAGCCTATTGTTTGTTATTTTAGGCCTTTGTGAGCCTGTCTGCAGCCCCTACTTGCAATACTCCTCCACTGACCACACCAATGCTGCCCGTGTACCCCTGGAACCTATTTAAAAGTTCATAGAGCCTAGTTATATATTTTATTTACTATTAATAAGGCCATGATGGACTATGCTGTACCACGCTACAAGCTAACCAGTCGACACTTCTTTTGCGAGAAAAGCCATCCCAACCCTCCACCAGCATGTAGAAGACTGCATTGTCCATGCACTCTGGCAATCTGTGAGTACAAAGGTGCACCTGACAACAGACGCATGGACCTGTAAGCATGGCCACAGAAGATTACGTGTCCATTACGGCGCAATGGGTTAATGTGTTGGATGCATGGTCCACAGGGGACAGCCTACTAAGTCTGTCTGCAGTCCCTAATTCAAATTGTCCTCCACTGTCTAAATCGGAGCTTCCACCTTCTGGCTTTCGGCCTATAGTATCAGATATTAAACTGCATTTGGCCTTCAACTTTGGTTACGGCCTACTAACGGTGTCTGCCCCTGCCTGGTGTTTTTCCTCAACTGAATAAAGCTGAGCTTCAACCTTCTGGCTCTCATTAAGTGCTGTTATTTTAAAAATTGGTGGTTAGGGCCTACTAACGGTGTCTGCCCCTCCCTGGTGTTTTTCCTCAACAGAATAAAGCTGAGCTTCAACCTTCTGGCTCTCATTAAGTGCTGTTATTTTAAAAATTGGTGGTTAGGGCCTACTAACGGTGTCTGCCCCTCCCTGGTGTTTTTCCTCAACTGAATAAAGCTGAGCTTCAACCTTCTGGCTTTCGACCTATAGTATCAGATATTAAACTGCATTTGGCCTTCAACTTTGGTTACGGCCTACTAACGGTGTCTGCCCCTGCCTGGTGTTTTTCCTCAACTGAATAAAGCTGAGCTTCAACCTTCTGGCTCTCATTAAGTGCTGTGTTTTTAAAAATTAGTGGTTAGGGCCTACTAACGGTGTCTGCCCCTCCCTGGTGTTTTTCCTCAACTGAATAAAGCTGAGCTTCAGCCTTCTGGCTTTCGACCTATAGTATCAGATATTAAACTGCATTTGGCCTTCAACTTTGGTTACGGCCTACTAACGGTGTCTGCCCCTGCCTGGTGTTTTTCCTCAACTGAATAAAGCTGAGCTTCAACCTTCTGGCTCTCATTAAGTGCTGTTATTTTAAAAATTGGTGGTTAGGGCCTACTAACGGTGTCTGCCCCTCCCTGGTGTTTTTCTTCAACTGAATAAAGCTGAGCTTCAACCTTCTGGCTCTCATTAAGTGCTGTTATTTTAAAAATTGGTGGTTAGGGCCTACTAACGGTGTCTGCCCCTCCCTGGTGTTTTTCCTCAACTGAATAAAGCTGAGCTTCAACCTTCTGGCTTTCGGCCTATAGTATCAGATATTAAACTGCATTTGGCCTTCAACTTTGGTTACGGCCTACTAACGGTGTCTGCCCCTGCCTGGTGTTTTTCCTCAACTGAATAAAGCTGAGCTTCAACCTTCTGGCTCTCATTAAGTGCTTTTATTTTAAAAATTGGTGGTTAGGGCCTACTAACGGTGTCTGCCCCTCCCTGGTGTTTGCCCTCAACTGAATAAAGCTGAGCTTCAACCTTCTGGCTCTCATTAAGTGCTGTTATTTTAAAAATTGGTGGTTGGGGCCTACTAACGGTGTCTGCCCCTCCCTGGTGTTTGCCCTCAACTGAATAAAGCTGAGCTTCAACCTTCTGGCTTTCGGCCTATAGTATCAGATATTAAACTGCATTTGGCCTTCAACTTTGGTTACGGCCTACTAACGGTGTCTGCCCCTGCCTGGTGTTTTTCCTCAACTGAATAAAGCTGAGCTTCAACCTTCTGGCTCTCATTAAGTGCTGTTATTTTAAAAATTGGTGGTTAGGGCCTACTAACGGTGTCTGCCCCTCCCTGGTGTTTGCCCTCAACTGAATAAAGCTGAGCTTCAACCTTCTGGCTCTCATTAAGTGCTGTTATTTTAAAAATTGGTGGTTAGGGCCTACTAACGGTGTCTGCCCCTCCCTGGTGTTTGCCCTCAACTGAATAAAGCTGAGCTTCAACCTTCTGGCTCTCATTAAGTGCTGTGTTTTTAAAAATTGGTGGTTATGGCCTACTAACGGTGTCTGCCCCTCCCTGGTGTTTGCCCTCAACTGAATAAAGCTGAGCTTCAACCTTCTGGCTTTCGGCCTATAGTATCAGATATTAAACTGCATTTGGCCTTCAACTTTGGTTATGGCCTACTAACGGTGTCTGCCCCTGCCTGGTGTTTTTCCTCAACTGAATAAAGCTGAGCTTCAACCTTCTGGCTCTCATTAAGTGCTGTTATTTTAAAAATTGGTGGTTAGGGCCTACTAACGGTGTCTGCCCCTCCCTGGTGTTTGCCCTCAACTGAATAAAGCTGAGCTTCAACCTTCTGGCTCTCATTAAGTGCTGTGTTTTTAAAAATTGGTGGTTATGGCCTACTAACGGTGTCTGCCCCTCCCTGGTGTTTGCCCTCAACTGAATAAAGCTGAGCTTCAACCTTCTGGCTTTCGGCCTATAGTATCAGATATTAAACTGCATTTGGCCTTCAACTTTGGTTATGGCCTACTAACGGTGTCTGCCCCTGCCTGGTGTTTTTCCTCAACTGAATAAAGCTGAGCTTCAACCTTCTGGCTCTCATTAAGTGCTGTTATTTTAAAAATTGGTGGTTAGGGCCTACTAACGGTGTCTTCCCCTCCCTGGTGTTTGCCCTCAACTGAATAAAGCTGAGCTTCAACCTTCTGGCTCTCATTAAGTGCTGTGTTTTTAAAAATTGGTGGTTAGGGCCTACTAACGGTGTCTGCCCCTCCCTGGTGTTTGCCCTCAACTGAATAAAGCTGAGCTTCAACCTTCTGGCTCTCATTAAGTGCTGTTATTTTAAAAATTGGTGGTTAGGGCCTACTAACGGTGTCTGCCCCTCCCTGGTGTTTGCCCTCAACTGAATAAAGCTGAGCTTCAACCTTCTGGCTTTTGGCCTATAGTATCAGATATTAAACTGCATTTGGCCTACTAGTGTGGTTGCGGTCATTGCGAATTCACTCCACAACCTGGTCATAAAACCTCTCTGTCCAATGCCACTTCTGATTTGTGCACCTCTAACACCTCTGCCATGTTGCCCCCTGCAGGTCGTGTGAGAACCATCACCGCTGCTGTGTGCTGGGAATGCCTGAACCAAACGGTCTACAAGAATTGCTTGTTTGCCAATATTTGCTCAAGGTTCTCATGTGGCATGATATTTTGCAATTTCCCTTTATAGCGTGGATCCAGGAGGCAGGCCAACCAGTAATCGTCATCGGTCATCATTTTGATAATGCGGGGGTCCCTTTTTAGGATATGCAAGGCATAATCAGCCATGTGGGCCAATGTTCCAGGTGTCAATTCACTGCTTGTGCTCGGTTGAGGAGCACTTTCTGGCAAATCAACATCACTTGTCTCCCGCAAAAACCCTGTACCTGACCTTGCAACGCCTCCAGTTTCTATTGCCCCCTGAGAAGCTTCCTCCTCCCATAAATATTCATCCTCATCATCCTCCTCCTCTTCGTCCGCCACCTCGTCCAGGAGAGTTCCCTGAGCAGACAATGGCTGACTGTCATCAAGGCTTCCCTCATCCTCGGCTGCAGACGCCTGCTCCTTAATGTGCGTCAAACTTTGCATTAGCAGACGCATTAGTGGGATGCTCATTCTTATGATGGCATCGTCTGCACTTACCAGCCGTGTGCATTCCTCAAAACACTGAAGGACTTGACAGAGGTCTAGTAGCTTCGACCACTGCTTACCTGACAACTCCATGTCTGCCATCCAACTGCCTGCCCGTGTATGTGTATCCTCCCACAAATACATTACAGCATGCCTCTGTTCGCACAGCCTCTGAAGCATGTGCAGTGTGGAGTTCCACCTTGTTGCAACATCGATTATTAGGCAGTGCTGGGGAAGCTTCAACAATCGCTGATGGTTCTGCATATGGCTGGAATGTACGAGCGACCGGAGGATGTGCGAGCAAAGTCTTCGCACCTTCAGGAGCAGGACTGGTAACCCCAGATAACTTTTCAGGAAGCACTGCACCACCAGTTTCAAGGTGTGAGCCAGGCAAGGTATGTGTTTCAGTTCTGAAAGGGCTATGGCAGCCATTAAATTCCTTCCATTATCACTGACTACCTTGCCTGCCTCAAGATGTACACTGCCCAGCCATGACTGAGTTTCTTGCTGCAAGAACTCGGCCAGAACTTCCGCGGTGTGTCTGTTGTCGCCCAAACACTTCATTTCCAACACAGCCTGCTGACGCTTACCACTAGCTGTTCCATAATGGGACACCTCGTGTGCAACACTGGCAGCTGCGGATGGAGTGGTCGTGCGACCGCGCTCTGTGGACGAGCTTTCGCTTCTGCTGGAGGAGGAGGAGGAGGGGTGGCGAACGCCTACAGCCAATGGTTTCCTAGACCGTGGGCTAGGCAGAACTGTCCCACTATGGCTGTCCCCTGTGGACTCTGCATCCAGAACATTAACCTAGTGTGCCGTGATGGACACGTAACGTCCCTGGCCATGCCTACTGGTCCATGCATCTGTTGTGAGGTGCACCTTTCTACTGACCGATTGCTTGAGTGCATGGACAATGCGGTCTTTGACATGCTGGTGGAGGTCTAGGATGGCTTTTCTCGCAAAGAAGTGTCGACTGGGTAGGTCATAGCGTGGTACTGCGTAGGCCATCAGGGCTTTGAAAGCTTCGCTTTCATCCAACCGGTAGGGCATCATCTCTAGCAAGATTAGTCTAGCAATGTGGGCGTTCAAACCCTGTGTACGCGGATGTGAGGATGAGTACTTCCTTTTCCTAACGAGAGTCTCTTGTAGCGTGAGCTGGACTGGAGAGCTGCATATGGTGGAACTAGCGGGGGTGGTGGTGGACATGGCAGATTGAGAGAGGGTTGGTGATGGTATTCTTGATGTTGGCCTACATACAGTGTTTTCTACCAAGAACCTGGTGATTCCCTGACTGCTTTGGCCTTGCGATGATACTTCCGCATTTGCTGCAGGTGGTGTCCTAAACAGTGGGCTTACAGTGAGGGAAGCAATGTAGCATTGCTGACTACCTTCATTCTAAGCAGGTGCACCAACGTTACGGGACGTTTGGTAGTTAGTCCAGGCTTGCAAGTGCATGCTGGTTAAATGTCTATGCATGCAAGTTGTATTTAAATTTTTGACATTCTGCCCTCTGCTAAAGGTCTTTGAGTATTTCTTACAAATAACTTTGCACTGATCATTCGGATCTTGGTTAAAAAATTGCCACACTACACTCTTCCTACTATGGAATACCTTTTCAGGCATTGCACGCTGTGCTCCTTTCACCAGATGGCCACGCTGTCCTAAAACTGTTTTTGCTTTTGATAAACGTTTTTGGCCAGATACGGGCCTGCCAGATGAAAGCTGTTGCGATGTAGATGGCTGATGCGGATCATCCTCCTCCGCTTCTGAGCTACTGGCAGTGGCACCCTCTTCCCCCAATGGCTGCCAATCTGGGTCAACAACTGGGTCATCTATCACCTCCTCTTCAATGTCATGTGCACTTTCCTCTGTGTCACCGTGTAAGGTGCTCTAGCGTTCGGGACGGGGCACCATAGTCTCATCAGGGTCAGATTCTTGCTCAGTGTACTGCGAGGGCAATGTAGTGATCTGAGTCTGATTGCATCAGTGCACTCTATATCCGATTCATCTTGTAATGGGCAGTTAACAATTTCCCTTTCTAACCCAGGCACGGTATGTATAAAGAGCTGCATTGAGTAACCTTGTTCCTGGCCGGGAGCATCCACTGACGACTCTCTGCTTTTATATTTGGAACTTTCTGAAGAGGAGGCGAAAGAGCTAGAGGCTGAGTCAGCAAGGAAAGCCAAAACGTTTTCCTGCTGCTCCGGCTTTAAAAGCTGTTTTCCTACTCCCAGATAAGGGAGCCTTCGAGGTCTTGTGTAGCCAGACGATGATGCTGGCTCAACACCTCCAGCCTTAGGTGCTATTTTGCTTTTCCCACTACCACCAGATGCTCCACCACCACCACCATCAGTACCAGCTGGCAATGACCGCCCACTGCCTCTTCCACCAGAGTTCCTCATTTTTGGGAAAATCTAACCAAAATAACAACCGTTATATGGTACTGTAAAACAAGATAGAAGGTGTATATAAACTTGTTGAGAATTTAAATCTCCCTTTTTTGGGGGGAGACTGAACCCAAACTCAGGACCTGTGCATAAAACAACACAATGTAAGTGGCAGAAAGTAGCTGGCTGATATACGACAAACTAACAGGACTGAAATATATCCACTTTGTGAGAATTTGAATCTCCCTTTTTTGGGGGGGAGACTAAACCGAAACTCAGGCCCAGTGTATAACAACACAACACAATGTAAGTGGCAGAAAGTAGCTGGCTGATATACGACAAACTAACAGGACTGAAATATATCCACTTTGTGAGAATTTGAATCTCCCTTTTTTGGGGGGGAGACTGAACCCAAACTCAGGCCCAGTGTATAAAACAACGCAATGTGAGTGGCAGCAAGTGGCTGGCTGATATACGACAAACTAATAGGACTGAAATATATCCACTTTGTGAGAATTTGAATCTCCCTTTTTTTGGGGGGGGAGACTGAACCCAAACTCAGGCCCAGTGAATAAAACAACGCAATGTGAGTGGCAGCAAGTGGCTGGCTGATATACGACAAACTAACAGGACTGAAATATATCCACTTTGTGAGAATTTGAATCTCCCTTTTTTGGGGGGAGACTGAACCCAAACTCAGGCTCAGTGTATAAAACAACACAATGTAAGTGGCAGCAAGTGGCTGGCTGATATACGACAAACTAACAGGACTGAAATATATCCACTTTGTGAGAATTTGAATCTAACTTTTTTTTTGGACACTGAACCAAAACTCAGGAACAGTGTATAAAACAACACAATGTAAGTGGCAGCAAGTGGCTGGAAGATATATGAAAAAATACAAGGACTGTAGTACAATTTCAATCTCCCTACAATGATCTCAGGACAAGTATGTAAGTTTTGGGGGTCACTTGGGGAATAGTGATCACAAAATAATAAGTTTTCATGTAACCTTTAATAAGATGGGTAGTAGGGGGGTGACAAGGACACTAAACTTCAGGAGGGCAAATTTCCAACGGATGAGAGAGGATCTTGGTGCAATTAACTGGGACGATATCCTGAGACACAAAAATACACAAAGAAAATGGGAGACATTTATTAGCATCCTGGATAGGACCTGTGCACAGTATATACCGTATGGGAATAAACATACTAAAAATAGGAGGAAACCAATATGGCTAAATAGAGCTGTAAAGGGCGCAATAAGGGACAAAAAGAAAGCATTTAGAGAATTAAAGGAAGTAGGTAGTGAGGAGGCATTAAATAAATACAGAAAATTAAATAAATTCTGTAAAAAGCAAATCAAGGCAGCAAAGATTGAGACAGAGAGACTCATTGCCAGAGAGAGTAAAAATAATCCCAAAATATTCTTTAACTATATAAATAGTAAGAAACTAAAAAATGACAGTGTTGGCCCCCTTAAAAATAATCTGGGGGAAATGGTGGATGAGGATGAGGAAAAAGCCAATATGCTAAATGACTTTTTTTCATCAGTATTTACAAAAGAAAATCCCATGGCAGCCAAAATGACTAGTGATAAAAATTCCCCATTAAATGTCACCTGCTTAACCCAGCAGGAAGTACAGCGGCGTCTAAAAATAACTAAAATTGACAAATCTCCGGGCCCGGATGGGATACACCCCCGAGTACTGCAGGAACTAAGTACAGTCATTGATAGACCATTATTTTTAATCTTTAAAGACTCCATAATAACAGGGTCTGTACCACAGGACTGGTGTATAGCAAATGTGGTGCCAATATTCAAAAAAGGGGCAAAAACTGAACTCGGTAATTATAGGCCAGTAAGCTTAACCTCTACTGTGGGTAAAATCCTGGAGGGCATTCTAAGGGATACTATACTGGAGTATCTGAAGAGGAATAACCTTATGACCCAGTATCAGCACGGGTTTACTAGGGACCGTTCATGTCAGACTAATTTGATCAGCTTCTATGAAGAGGTAAGTTCCGGACTGGACCAAGGGAAGCCAGTGGACGTAGTGTATATGGACTTTTCCAAAGCTTTTGATACGGTGCCACACAAAAGGTTGTTACATAAAATGAGAGTAATGGGGATAGGGGAAAATATGTGTAAGTGGGTTGAGAGCTGGCTCAGGGATAGGAAACAAAGGGTGGTTATTAATGGAGCACACTCGGACTGGGTTGCGGTTAGCAGTGGGGTACCACAGGGGTCAGTATTGGGCCCTCTTCTTTTTAACACATTTATTAATGACCTTGTACGGGGCATTCAGAGTAGAATTTCAATATTTGCAGATGACACTAAACTCTGCAGGGTAATCAATACAGGGGAGGACAATTTTATATTACAGGATGATTTATGTAAACTAGAAGCTTGGGCTGATAAATGGCAAATGAGCTTTAATGGGGATAAATGTAAGGTCATGCACTTGGGTAGAAGTAATAAGATGTATAACTATGTGCTTAATTCTAAAACTCTGGGCAAAACCGTCAATGAAAAAGACCTGGGTATATGGGTGGATGACAAGCTCATATTCAGTGGCCAGTGTCAGGCAGCTGCTACAAAGGCAAATAAAATAATGGGATGTATTAAAAGAGGCATAGATGCTCATGAGGAGAACATAATTTTACCTCTATACAAGTCACTAGTTCGACCACACTTAGAATACTGTGCACAGTTCTGGTCTCCGGTGTATAAGAAAGACATAGCTGAACTGGAGCGGGTGCAGAGAAGAGCGACCAAGGTTATTAGAGGACTGGGGGGTCTGCAATACCAAGATAGGTTATTACACTTGGGGCTATTTAGTTTGGAAAAACGAAGACTAAGGGGTGATCTTATTTTAATGTATAAATATATGAGGAGACAGTACAAAGACCTTTCTGATGATCTTTTTAATCATAGACCTGAGACAGGGACAAGGGGGCATCCTCTACGTCTGGAGGAAAGAAGGTTTAAGCATAATAACAGACGCGGATTGTTTACTATAAGAGCAGTGAGACTATGGAACTCTCTGCCGTATGATGTTGTAATGAGTGATTCATTAATTAAATTTAAGAGGGGACTGGATACCTTTCTGGAAAAGTATAATGTTACAGGGTATATACACTAGATTCCTTGATAAGGCGTTGATCCAGGGAACTAGTCTGATTGCCGTATGTGGAGTCGGGAAGGAATTTTTTTCCCCATGGTGGAGTTACTCTTTGCCACATGGGTTTTTTTTGCCTTCCTCTGGATCAACATGTTAGGGCATGTTAGGTTAGGCTATGGGTTGAACTAGATGGACTTACAGTCTTCCTTCAACCTTAATAACTATGTAACTATGTAACTATGTAAGTATGGCAGCAATAAAAAGGACTGCTGCAAACAAAAGTGTGGACAAATAAACAAGATAACTGTGCAGAAAGGAGCAACAGGATTTTTGCTTTTAAAAAAGCAGTTGGTTTGCACAGCAGCAGTGCAAACAGCAATGCAGCTATCAGGGAGCCTTATAAGGCAGCCTAATAAGCTACAGAACTGATGCACAAAGATATAGCCTCCACTGTTCCTGCAAAAAAAGGTGGTGTTGGACAGTGGAAATCGCTACAGCACAAGCGGTTTGGGGGTTAATCTTCCCTCCCTAACTATAGCCCTTCTTCTGAGGAAGCTGCAGCAACCTCTCCCTATGCTAAGATCGGCAGAAGTAAGATGGCGGTCAGCGTGCACGCCCCTTCATAGCCCCTGTGATGCCGCAGAAAGCCAATCACTGTCATGCCCTTCTCTAAGAGGGTGGGGACCGAGACCTATGTCATCACGCTGCCCACACTCTGTGTCCTCCTTCATTAGCTGAGAAATGGCGCTGAACACGTTATATGAAACGCGACTTTGGCACGAAGATCGCCGACCTCATGGCCGATCCCACACTAGGATCGGGTCGGGTTTCATGAAACCCGACTTTGCCGAAAGTCGGCGATTTTTGTATTTATCCGATCTGTTTCGCTCAACCCTAGTTATGGTTAGTTTAGCATTAAGGTTACGTTTATGCTTAAAGAGGGCTAGGCATAGGGTTAGGGTTAGGCTTGATCTAGTTTGTTTTACCAATCATTTATTAGTAGTTCCATCAAGTATTTGATCAATTACAGTAGTTACGTCAATTAGTTACATTAATTTGTTAAGTTAATTGATTTGTTAATTATATAGTATTGTTAATTATATAATATATTTACTACATACATAATTTGATAGGAACACATTTTGTACTAAAATATAACTAATGCTGTAGATTGTACATTGATATGTAAAAAAATATAAAAATTAATAAAATGTCCCTTCATTTTTACACTGCAGAGGAGGTGTCTGCCCTTTATTTGTTTTGACAGTGAAGAAAGTGTAATGTCAGATGGCAATGATGATTTTGAGGGCTTTAGTTGCAGTGACAGTTATTGAAATTAGCAGTCATTCCGGTCAAGAACCAGTACAAGAGAGGCAAATAGCTACTGGAGAAATTTCTCTAAATCAGCGAACAATGCCAGTTGAAGTAGCATTTCCAAGATGGGAGGCTTCAGATTTGGCTGCTCCATTCATCTCTGATTTTAATGCCACTCCTTGTATAAATGTGTAGGTGTAAGATTTTGGACCAGTTAACTTGTTTATGACAGATAGGTTGTTAGAGCACATTGTCCTGCAAACAAATGTATGTCCCAATTTATCAGTCAGAATCCACAATTTTATTATGCTAGATCAAATTTATGGATGCCAACTAATCTTCCTGAATTGAAAACATTTTTAAGATATGCATTTGCCATGGGGCTTGCTAGAAAACGAGCATTTGGTATTACTGGCCAAGTCACCCTGTTCAAGCCTTCCCTACGTTTTCTGTCATTTTTTCTAGGACCCGCTATCAAATGCTTACGAGATTTTGGCATTTTAACGACAATGGTCAATGCCTGCACAGAAATGCCCCAGTACATGACAGACTATAAAATCAGACCCATGATCGAAGAGTTGACAGAAAAGTTCTTAAGGATCTAAAACCCAACACAAAACATTATTATCAATGAGTCTGTTGTAAAATTCAAAGGAAAACTGCACCTCAAGCAATTTATTCCATCTAAGAAGGCAAGGTTCGAAATAAAACTCTATAAAATGTGTGAGAGTTCAACAGGCTGTACATCAGATTTTTGCATGTATGAGGTAAAAGATAGCCAACTAAACCCACCAGGAAGCCCTACTTATCTGGGGACATCTGGAAAAAATCATTTGAGAGTTGAAAAGTAGTGATGAGTGAAACCATGGATGTTCAGGTTTGTCAGGAACCCCGGACACCGAATCCCTTAAAGCTCAATAGGAACCCAAACTTCGGTGCTATTAAATGGTCATTGTAAGGGCTTGGGGGCTGAAAAAAATAAGAAAATTTGGGGCAAGAGCAAGACAATTGTCCTGCAAACAAATGCCGATATGACTTAAGGGGTTCTGTCACCATAGCCAGCATGGTAAAATAAGTAAATAAACAACAGATATTTTAACAGAGCTCTCACAAAGACTGAATCTTTGCTACTGCCAGTCCAGTTAAATATTTCACCCACAGAGCATGGAGCATCGTACCCCAACAGATGCAGCTACCAAATTTTACCCACAGAGCATGGGGGAGTATCCCCACAGAAGCAGCTTACAAACTTCACCCCAGATCATGGGGCACAGTATTCCCACAGAAGCTGATTCTAATTCCACCCACAGACCTTTGAAAACAATACCCTCAGATAAGATTATTAAAAACTTCGGCCACAGAGCATGGGGCATGATACCCCAAATATTTCAAAAATTATGATACAGTACTACTTGTACTGCAAATGCATCTGAGGAAATCATTGTAGATCCTAAATCCCAAAGAGTTTACCTTGAAACAATTACTGTTCAGAGCAGACAATCACTCCTGTATTAGGATCTTTAGCGTCAATCTGGATTAGATGATTATACAGCCTTTTTTCTTTTTGGCGGGGTGGGGGGGTTGGCTTAAAATTTCAACTACAGAGCACAATGCAAAATACCTCCACAGAAGAAGTTTAAAAATTTCAGCCTCAGAGCATGGGGAACAATACCCCCACATAGAATCACAGTAAATTTAACCCACACAGCATTTTTTCACATTTCTCTGAGAAAGCTGATGAAAAATTTGACATCCAGACATTGGGGCATAGTAGGTCAAAAAAGTCTGCTCCAGTAGCGTATGTTACAAATGCTGAAGCTTACAGATGGGTGGACCCGTGGATGTTTGGGTCTGGTGGGTCCGGCCGAACAGTTAAAAAAGTTCAGATACCAGAACAGGACCCAGACCACATTCACTTAAATGGGGCTCCTGAACAACCAGTGTTTGCCACACTGTCATGTGCGTGGCAGTGTGCCAAATATTGCTTCTGACTAGTGGAAAAATCGCTACCGCTGGTCAGAAAGCCAGCATGAGGGCGTAGCTGTGATTGGAGGTATAAAGTTTACCTCCAGTCACTGGTGTGGGCTGATGGGACTACTGTTACCACCAGCCTATGCCTGCTGTTGCTATTTACCAGCTGGAGCCTGAGCTCTAAATAAATAATCTTAAAAAAAAACAGGGTGGTGTCCCCTGTATTTTTAATAATCAGCCAGGCAAAACTGACCGCTGCAACCCTCAGCTGTCAGTGTTAGGAAGGCTGGTTATCAAGAAAAGAGGATAATTTAAAGAAAACAGCATGGGGTTACCCTTTTTGTACAACCAGCCTTGCTAAAGCAGACAGCTGGAGGCTGGTATTCTCAGGCTGGTAAGGGGGCCATGGATATTGCACCCCCCCAGCCTAAAAATAGCAGCCCGCAGCCACCCAGGAAAGGCACATCTGTTAGATACACCAATTCTGGTGATTTACCCAACTCTTCTCACTTGCCCTGTAGCGGTGGCAACTGGGGTTCATATTTTTGGGGTTGCGGTCACCTTTCTATTGTCCGGTGACATCAAGCTCACGGATTAGTAATGGAGAAGCGTTTATAAAACACCTCTCCATTACTAATCCTACAGTTATATGGTAAATAAAGACACAGCCAGAATAAAGCCCTTTAATTAAAAGAATGATACAGACTCCTTTAATCATTCTAAATTAAATCATACTCACAATATTGCCTATTCCATTGAAGCCCTTGTCTCTTGTAATAAAACAAATAAAAATCAACAATATCCTTCACTTGTTCATCATTCTGTCCCATGCCGTAACTCACAGTGAAGTGTAGTGTACTCTCTGAACTCAGCGCTGCACTGTGAGACTTTAACCCCTTAGTGACAGAGCCAATTTGGTACTTAATGACCGAGCCAATTTTTACAATTCTGACCACTGTCACTTTATGAGGTTATAACTCTGGAACGCTTTAACAGATCCCGCTGATTTTGAGATTGTTTTTTCGTGACATATTGTACTTCATGTTAGTGGTAACATTTCTTTGATATTACTTGCGATTATTTATGAAAAAAACGGCAATATGGCGAAAAAATTTTAAATTTTGCAATTTCCAAATTTTGTATTTTTATGCCCTTAATTCAGAGAGATGTGTCACAAAAAATAGTTAATAAATAACATTTCCCACATGTCTACTTTACATCAACACAATTTTGGAAACAATTTTTTTTTTGTTAGGGAGTTATAAGGGTTAAAAGCTGACCAGCAATTTCTCATTTAAAGCACCACTTTTTTTAGGAACCACATCACATTTGAAGTCCTTTTGAGGGGTCTATATGATAGAAAATAACCAAGTATGACACCATTCTAAAAACTGCACCCCTCAAGGTGCTCAAAACCACATTCAAGAAGTTTATTAATCCTTTGCGTTCTTCACAGGAACTGAAACAATGTGGAAGGAAAAAATGAACATTTAACTTTTTTTGCAAACATTTTACTTCAGAACCATTTTTTTTTATTTTTACAAGTGTAAAAACAGAAATTTAAGTATAAATTGTGTTGCGCAATTTCTCCTGAATACGCTGATACCCCATATGTGGGGGTAAACCACTGTTTGAGCGCACCGCAGAGCTTGGAAGAGAAGGAGTGCCATTTTACTTTTTCAATGTAGAATTGGCTGGAATTGAGATCGGACGCCATGTCGTGTTTGGAGAGCCCCTGATGTGCCTAAACAGTGGAAAACCCCCACAAGTGACACCATTTTAGAAACTAGACCCCTTAAGGAACTTATCTAGATGTGTGGTGAGCACTTAAAACCCCAGGTGCTTTATGGAAGTTTATAACATAGAGCCGTGAAAATAAAAAATCGCATTTTTTCTACAAAAATGATATTTTTGCCCCCAAAGTTTTATTTTGACAAGGGTAACAGGAGAAATTAGACAACAAAAGTTGTTGTGCAATTTCTCCTTAGTATGTCGATGCCCAATATGTGGGGGTAAACCACTGTTTGGGCGCACCGCAGAGCTTGGAAGAGAAGGAGTGCCGTTTTACTTTTTCAATATAGAATTGGCTGGAATTGAGATCGGACACCATGTTGCGTTTGGAGAGCCCCTGATGTGCCTAAACAGTAGAAACCCCCCACAAGTGACCCCATTTTGGAAACTATACCCCTTAAGGAACTTATCTAGATGTGTGGTGAGCACTTTAAACCCCCAAGTGCTTCACAGAAATTTATAAAGTAGAGCCGTGAAAATAAAAAATCCTTTTTTTTTTCCCTCAAAAATGATTTTTTTAGCCTGCAATTTTGTATTTTCTCAAGGGTAACAGGAGACATTGGACCCCAAAATCTGTTGACCAGTTTATCCTGAGTATGCTGATACCCCACATGTGGGGGGAGGGCACTGTTTGGGCACCCATCGGGGCTCGGAAGGGAAGGAGCGCCGCTTGGAATGCAGACTTTGATGGAATGGTCTGCGGGTGTCATGTTGCATTTGCAGAGTTCCTGATGTACCTAAACAGTAGAAACCCCCCACAAGTGACCCAATTTTGGAAACTAGACCCCCCAAAGAGCTTATCTAGTTGTGTGGTGAGCATTATGAACCCCCAACTGCTTCACAGAAGTTTATAATGTAGAGCCATGAAAATAAAAAAAAATCATATTTTTTCCACAAAAATGATCTTTTCACCCCCAAATGTTTACTTTCAAAAGGGTAACAGGAGAAATTGGACCCCAAAATTTATTGTGCAATTTATGCTGAGTAGGCTGATACCCCATATGTGGGGGTAAACCACGGTTTGGGCGCATGGCAGAGCTCAGAAGGGAAGGAGCGCCGTTTTGGAATGCAGACTCTGCGGCGTTATGTTGCATTTGCAGAGCCCCTGATGTACCTAAACAGTAGAAACCCCCCACAAGTGACACCATTTTGGAAACTAGGCCCCCAAAGGAACTTATCTAGATGTGTGGTGAGAACTTTGAATGCCCAAGTGCTTCACAGAAGTTTATAATGCAGAGTCGTGAAAATAAAAAAATATTTTTTTTCTACAAAAAAGATTTTTTAGCCCCCAAATTTTTATTTTTACAAGGGTAACAAGAGAAATTGGACCCCAAAAGTTGTTGTCCAATTTGTACTGAGTACACTGATACCCCATGTGTGGGGGGACCACTGTTTGGGCGCACGGCAGAGCTCAGAAGGAAAGGAGCACCGTTTTGGAATGCAGACTTTGATAGAATGGTCGGCGGGCGTTATGTTGTATTTGCAGATCCCCTGATGTACCTAAACAGTAGAAACCCCCCACAAGTGACCCCATTTTGGAAACTAGACCCCCCAAGGAACTTAGCTAGATGTGGTGTGTGAACTTTGAATGCCCAAATGCTTCACAGAAGTTTATAATGCAGAGTCGTGAAAATAAAAAAATAAAAAATTTCCACAAAAAAGATTTTTTATCCCCCAAGTTTTTATTTTCACAAGGGTAACAGGAGAAATTGGACCCCAAAAGTTGTCCAATTTATCCCGAGTACGCTGATGCCCCATATGTGGGGGTAAACCACTGTTTGGGCGCATGGCAGAGCTCAGAAGAAAGGGAGCACCATTTGACTTTTTGAGCGCAAAATTGACTGTGGCGTTTAGAGACCCCCTGATGTACCTAAACAGTGGAAGCCCCCCAATTCTAACTCCAACCCTAACCGCAACACACCCCTAACCCTAATCCCAACCCGATCCATAATCCTAATCACAACCCTAACGATAATCACAACCCTAACCCCAAAACAACCCTAATCCCAACCCTAACCATAACCCTAAATCCAACACACCCCTAATCCTAATGTCAACCCTAAACTCAAACCTAACCCTAATCCCAATACACCCCTAACCCTAATCCCAACCCTAACCTTAACCCTAATCCCAAACCTAACCCTAATCCCAAACATAACCCTAATCATAAACCCTAACCCTAATCCCAACCCTAACCCTAATCCCAACTTTAACCCTTACTTTAGCCGCAACCCTAGCCCTAACTTTAGCCCCAACCCTAGCCCTAACTTTAGCCCCAACCCTAACCCTAACTTTAGCCCCAACCCTAACCGTAGCCCTAACCCTAAATTTAGCCCCAACCCTAAACCTAGCCCTAACTTTAGCCCCAACTCTAACCCTAGCCCTAACTTTATCCCCAACCCTAACCCTAGCCTTAAGGCTACTTTCACACTTGCGTCGTGTGGCATCCGTCGCAATCCGTCCTTTTGGACAAAAAACGGATCCTGCAAATGTGCTCGCAGGATGCGTTTTTTGCCCATAGACTTGTAGACCGTCGTGCACTGGATCCATTTTGTTTTGGCGGACCGTCGTCACAAAAAAAATTAAATGTAACGTTTTTTTGTATGCCACGTCCGCCATTTCCAACCTCGCATGCGCGGCCATAACTCAGCCCCCTCCTCCCCAGGACATAGACTGGGCAGCGGGTGCATTGAAAAACTGCATCTGCTGCCCAGGTTGTGCACAATTTTCAAAACATGCGTCGGTACGTCGGGCCGACGCATTGCGACGGCCCCGTGCCGACGCAAGTGTGAAAGAGACCTAACCCTAGCCCTAACCCTAAATTTAGCCCCAACCCTAACCCTAAATTTAGCCCCAACCCTAACCCTAAATTTAGCCCCAACCTTAACCCTAAATTTAGCCCTAACCCTAACCCTAAATTTAGCCCCAACCCTAACCCTAAATTTAGCCCCAACTCCTCTAGCTGCCGGCCGGCAGATCATGGCGGGGGCACTGCGCATGCGCCCGCCATTTTCTTACCGGATGAAGAAGCCGGCGGGCAGGAGGGGACGCAGGAGGACCCAGGGACATCGGTAAGTATAACAGGGTCCCTGAATCCCCCTATTTCTCTGTCCTCTGATGTGCAATCACATCAGAGGACAGAGAATGACACACCACTTTTTTTTTTTGCGGTCACCGGTTAACAGTTAATTACCGGCGATCGCAAAACAGGGGTCAGTAAAAACCGACCCTGATCATGTTCTTTGGGGTCTCGGCTACCCCCGGCAGCCGAGATCCCAAAGATCTCCCAGGTGCCTGTCGGCGGACGCACTGCACATGTGCCCGCCATTTTTTGGCTGGAACAAGATGGCGGCGCCCATCGGGAGCCATGAGGAGCACCAGGGGAGACAGGTGAGTATTGGGGGGCGATCGGGGACCCCATTTCTCTGTCCTCTGATGTGCGATCACATCGGAGGACAGAGAAATTAAATGGGAAATCGCGTTTTGGTTTTTTTTGCGACCGCCGGTAAAAGGTTATTTACCGGCGATCGCAACCTGGGGGCCGGTAAAAAAAAACCCGAATCATGTTCTCTGGGGTTTCGGCTACCCCCAGTAACTGAGATTCCAGAGAAGATCCGACTCTGGGGGGTGCTATTCACTTTTTCCACAGCGCCGTTAATTAACGGCGCTGTGGTTTAAGTACCCTTAACTGCCGCCGCTAAAAGGCGTATTGGCGGTCGTTAAGGGGTTAAGTAAATTAATAGTTTAAAAAAAGACGTGGGTTCCAATGTTTTTTTTATAATCAGCAAGGGAAAACTCACAGCTGGGGGCTGCAACTCTCAGCTGTCAGCGTTAGCAAGGCTGGTTATCAAGAATGGAGGGGTCCCAAAGCCGTTTTTTAAATTATTTTAAGAAATAATTTTAAAAAAATGGTATGGGGTCCCCCTCACTTTTGACAACCAGCCAAGCTACAGCAAACAGCTGGTGGCTGGTATTCTCAGGCTGGTAAGGGGCCATGGATATTGGCTCCCCAATTTAAATATAGCAGCCTGCAGACACCCAGAAAATGCGCATCTATTAGATGCGCCAATTCTGGTGCTTTGCCCAGTTCTTCCGACTTGCCATTTGCAAAATTAATGTTCAAAGCAGACAACCATACCTGAATACTTCAGTTGGAGATAAAATAGTTGTACTCCATTTTTATTTTCTTGTTAGTTGGAACTGGGGCAATGATTAAGAGGGGACCCTGTGGAATACAATCTGAAGGAACTGGAGGTACTCTCAGCCATCCAATTTAACACCTTTTCAATATCTTGTCTCCTCACCATTCGTACAGCAGTAGTAGGGCCTACAAAAGGACGCACAACGTCCTGTCTCCTGCGTGCACCAGAAGAAGGTGTTGTAATTGTGCATACAGCAAGTACAGAATGACCATGTCCTCTCTCTGCATCAGCTATACCACCAACATCAACAGCTACACCAGCACTACCACGTCCTCTATTGGATGCTTTCTTCATTTTTGGAAATGGTTTTTCTAAACACTGCTCTCAAAAAGATGGCAGAAGAGTAGATTTATTTATTTGCAACAGTACTAGAAAACACACAGTACTCTTGAAAAATTATTTTTTGTGCCTACAACCTGCAATGAGACAGTAGATGTCAATTAGTTTTTTCCCAGACTACAAAAAACACACTAGTCCATAAAAAATATATTTGGGGCCCAGAAATGACAACGAGACTGTTGATAGCAGTTATTTATTTCTCAGAGTGCTAGAAAACACACAGCGGCTTAAAAGACAGAATCCCAAGAGGTGGAGGGGTGCAGAGTATACACAGTGGCTTGAAGGGCAGTACTCCAACAAGCGGGCAGGTGAGAGTACACAAAGTTGCTTAAAAGATAGCACTCCCACAGGAGAGGATGCAGAGTACAAACAGTGGCTTAAAAGACAGTACTCCCACAGTCGAGGGGTGCAGAGTACACACAGCGGCTTCAAGGACAGTATTCCCACAGGTGGGGGGTGCAGACTACACACAGCAGCTTAAAGGACTGTACTCCCACAGGCGCAGGGTGCAGAGTACACACATCAGCATAAAGGACAGTACTTCCACAGGTGGGGGTGCACACTACACACAGCAGCTTAATTCCTCGGGCGTAATAGTATGCTCATGTCAGACTCCTCCTGTGATCATCACCTGTATGTAGCAGAGCCGATCAGGTTATGGCAGCTTCTAGTCTCCCATGGAGAATATTTAAGCATACAAAAGGTAAAAACATATTTTTAAAAATATATATAAAAAAATTTATAAAAAGTTCAAATCATCCCCCTTTCGCACCATTGAAAATAAAACTAAAAAAATCAAATATACACATCTTTGGTATCGCCGAATTCAGAATCGCACGATCTATCAATATAAAAAAAATAAGGTGTAATGAGAAAAAAAGTCAAAATGTCAGAATTAAGTTTTTTTGGTCGCCGCATTAAAATGCCATAATGGGCAATCAAAAGATTGTATCTGCACCAAAATAGTATCTTTAAAAACATCAGCTCTGCACGCAAAAAGCAAGCCCTCACCCAAATCATGAAAAATGGAGACGCTATTGATATCAGAAAATGGCATTTTTGGGGCTTTTTTTTTTTTTTTTTTAAGCAAACGTTGGAATTTTTTTACCACTTAAATAAAAAAGAACCTATACATGTTTGATGTCAATGAACTCATAATGGCCTTGAGAATCATAATGGCAAGTCAGTTTTAGCATTTAGTGAACATGGTAAAAAAAAAAAAACCACTGTGGGATTGCACTTTTTTTTCAATTTTACCGCACTTGGAATTTTTTCCCCGTTTTCCAGCACATGGTATGTTAAAACCAATGGTGTTGGTCAAAAGTACGACTTGTCCCACAAAAAACAAACCCTCACATGGCCATTTTAACCAAAAAATAAAAAAAGTTATGGCTCTGGGAAGAAGGGGAGCAAAAAACGAAAATGCAAAAACAAAAAAATACCTCTGTCATTAAATGGTTAAAGGACAGTGCTCCCAGAGGCGGGGGGGGGGGGGGGCAGAGTACACACAGTGGCTTTTTGGCACAGTACTCCCACAGATATAGGTTGCAGAGTGAACACAGTTTGCTTTTTTTTGCAGAATGAGCAGTCATAATTAGGGTTGAGCGAAACGGATCGGACAAATTCAAAAGTCGCCGACTTTTGGCAAAGTCGGGTTTCATGAAACCCGACCCTATCCTAGTGTGGGATCGGCCATGTGGTCGGCGATCTTCGCGCCAAAGTTGCATTTCGTATGACGCGTTCAGCGCCATTTTTCAGCCAATGAAGGAGTGTGGGCAGCGTGATGACATAGGTATCAGGGGCGTGCACGCCTATCACCATATTATCGCTTGTACTGCGATTTGCAATGTGAAACCGATTTGCTGCAGGAGGAGGAGGAGGATTTTTTCCCATTGACTTGCATTGGGTTTCGTGTTTCGGTCGATCCCCGACTCTTCGCGATAATCGGCCGATTTCACTCGACTCGACTTTTGAGGAAGTCGGGTTTCGCGAAACCCGACTCGATCTTAAAAAAATGAAAGTCGCTCAACCCTAGTCATAATCTGTCCCTCACTCCAGCTGCATCCTGTTACTACACTAATGAAAGCATAATGGTGGCGGCACTCGTGATCCAGCCTTTATACAGGATGGGTCATCATTTGTTGCACCAGCCTATCACAGCCATGCCAATACTTGTCATGGCTGTAATGGCTCCAAAAGTGCCCACAGTCTAAAAGCATGTTGATTGGCTGTGCTGCATCCAAGGCCATATTTATAGTTTCTGCTGCCCTAGGCACTTTTAGTGCTGCCTCCCCCATTTGTGAGTATGACACTATCGGCAGTGACTTTGGCAAAAATCGCTGATGTGAAAGTCGCCTTTTACAGCAGATCCGGCAGTTTTTCCGCATCTGCCATGTAACGGATCACTTATGGCAACACTGCGTTCGGCCTCATTCATTCCCTATGGGACTTACAGACATGCACGCAAACCGGCAAATGAGGTACTTGCAGCAATGAAAAAAAACACTGCTAGCAGTGTTTTTTGTATCACCGCAAGTGCAAAACCGCAAGTGCGGCACATGTCCGCAAGTAGCCATCACTACCTGTCCCTGCACCTTGCTAGCTCATCCCTATCCATCCCTCCCTGACCTAAAACTACACTATAAAGCTTTAGAAAAACAATTTATTAACTGACATATTCCATTGACATATAATGAGGGCTCCAGGCTACAGCGTAGACAGGGACGGGCAGTCTCCGGGTCTCCATTCTCTCTCTCTGCACATCCTCAGTCCCTGCCTCACTGCCTGTGCACAGACCTCCCTCCACCGGACCCAGTAATCGCCGCTCGCAGTAGCATACCGGCAGAGGCGTACCTACGGTTTCTGGCACCAGGGGCAAGAATTCATTTTGGTGCCCCCCCCCCCGCCAAGGACATATGCGATTTTCACACTTAGTCATGTACCGACAAGCTGCTCTCCCTAATGCTCTCAATGATCAGTGAAAAACTGAGAGAAGCAGAAGAGAAGCTCATTGTCACAGGACCATAAGTGTAAAAGTCGCATGTGAGTGAAGTGTCCATGTGACGACTACTGGAACCTGCAGAGCTGAATCCTGACATCGCAGCTTCTGAATTCTCACAACTCATGCACTGCACACTTTTAGGATTCTCCCTTGCCGGTGGACGGTCATGTCAGGACAAGTATGTGATTTGTATACTTCTGACCACATTCCGACTAGACGTGCCCGGCCTCACTCAGTTCATTTTCATTGACGGAGGCCACACATGTCTAGTCAGCATGTGACCGCATGTATGTAAATCGCCAGCACGAGAGAATTCTGACAGCATGCAGTGCGCACTGTGAGAAGTCAGAAGTCTGCAGTCACAAAGAATGACTGCAGACTCATTACAAACCTGGACATTTCCTGTAATGTTCCTAACATAAATAAAAACATTAGAATTAGTATCACAAATAACATTTACATCCAGGTACCTTAAAGATGACACAACTGCTAGAGCCAAAGGGGTGACTACAGAGGACCAGAGGTAAAGGAAACTAGCTGGGAGAACTAGGAGGCGCGGCCTGAAGCCTGACCGGTAGGGTTGAGGCACAGGTGAGGCACAGCAGAAACACAGGGGAGATAAGGCAGAGATGCAGGACGAGTGCGGCAGTGGCACAAGGCTGGCACAATAGTGACACGAGGTAGGCACAGCAGAGACCCAGGGCAGGAACGGCAAAGACACCAAGCAGGCACGGGACAGGCACAGGACTGGAACGGCAGGGACACCAGGCAGGCACGGGAGAGGTACAGGACTGGAATGGCAGGAACACCAGGCAAGCATGGCGGGGACTCAGGGCTAACACGAGAGACTCAGGACAGGCACGGGAGTGGTACAGGACTGGAACAAAAGAGACAAAGAGAGACCTGAGGAAGAAGAGAACACAGGCAAAATATGCTAAGCGATACCCTAAGAAGCACAGGAGTCTTTCCTAGGAAGACGCCGGGAAGAAATAGTTGATGGGCGCCGCCATATTGGGGAGGAGCCATCAGGTTGCGACCTCCCAGGAAGCCACTGGCAGAGGAGATGCGACTGCGCATGCACTGGGATAGAACGCGCCGACACTGGGAGAAGTCTGAAGAGGAGTGGCGAGGGACCACGTCGGGAGCGCGCCGAGGGATGGGAGAAGGCAGGTAAGTATCCAAGGATGTGACATGTGCCTTGAGTTCTATAAGTTTGATCTGTTGCCTGACCTTGGGCTTTGTTCTGACTACCCACCTGGTTAATCCCTTCAGCTCTGATCCATTATCCTCACGGTATTCTGACCTCGGAACGTTACCTGACTACGCTTTTGTCTCTTCTGTTTATGACGTACTCTCCTGGCTTCTGACCTTGGACTCCTTGACCACTTGGCCTTGAGAAGTGACTAGCATCACACTAAGTCACATTTATGTTAAAATTTATGTTTTGAGGTTCTAGACATAAAATTCACCTTTTGATGACCGTTCCTATAGTGAGATTTCCACTGTTTAGCAAGTGATGATATATCATATCATATGACTATGCCTTCACTAGATAGGTCCTTTTTAAGGAATGTTTGTATCACGATGTCAAAAGAGGGAAGTTTTCAACCTTTTATTCCCGCTGCTCTCCTTCATATTCTGTGTTGTTTCTTTTTCAATCCACCTTGCTTTTCCAGAGATGTGGGCCTTTTATTTTTGTGCCTGGTTTTCTGACTTTAACAAGGAAGCATTGCTCACAAGATCCTCTGGGGCATGTCTCCTGGGTGTTCTGAATAATTACCCTATGGGTACTGCCCTCTTTGTAAAGATCATTAAAAGTGGTACAAAATAAAAAAAATACATAGCTCTAAGCCTTTGTGGGGAGTTAAAATGAAAAATTTAATATTTAGGGCAAAAAAGAGAATAAATTAAGATCAAAAACTGAACACTTGACTTGGTGACAGGTCATCTTTAATAAAGATTTTCTACTCTCCTGTTTCAGTACAGCCAGTATACACTCACCGGCCACTTTATTAGGTACACCATGCTAGTAACGGGTTGGACCCCCTTTTGCCTTCAGAACTGCCTCAATTCTTCGTGGCATAGATTCAACAAGGTGCTGGAAGCATTCCTCAGAGATTTTGGTCCATATTGACATGATGGCATCACACAGTTGCCGCAGATTTGTCGGCTGCACATCCCAAAGATGCTCCGTACAAGGCAGGATGGATCCATGCTTTCATGTTGTTTATGCCAAATTCTGACCCTACCATCCGAATGTCGCAGCAGAAATCGAGACTCATCAGACCAAGCAACGTTTTTCCAATCTTCTACTGTCCAATTTCGATGAGCTTGTACAAATTGTAGCCTCAGTTTCCTGTTCTTAGCTGAAAGGAGTGGTACCCGGTGTGGTCTTCTGCTGCTGTAGCCCATCTGCCTCAAAGTTCGACGCACTGTGCGTTCAGAGATGCTCTTAGGCCTACCTTGGTTGTAACGGGTGGCGATTTGAGTCACTGTTGCCTTTCTATCAGCTCGAACCAGTCTGCCCATTCTCCTCTGACCTCTGGCATCAACAAGGCATTTCCGCCCACAGAACTGCCGCTCACTGGATTTTTTTTCTTTTTCGGACCATTCTCTGTAAACCCTAGAGATGGTTGTGCGTGAAAATCCCAGTACATCAGCAGTTTCTGAAATACTCAGACCAGCCCTTCTGGCACCAACAACCATGCCACGTTCAAAGGCACTCAAATCAACTTTCTTCCCCATACTGATGCTCGGTTTGAACTGCAGGAGATTGTCTTGACCATGTCTACATGCCTAAATGCACTGAGTCGCCGCCATGTGATTGGCTGATTAGAAATTAAGTGTTAACAAGAAGTTGGACAGGTGTACCTAATAAAGTGGCCGGTGAGTGTATATTTGGACTACTTTACAGTTTCTTTCCTCTATGTATTTGTATTTGTCTTTAAAGGTGAACATTGGCTTGGACTCGAGTACATTTATGCCCTGACCCACCAGACCGACAAATCCTCCAAACTGCACATCAGTCTGGGGGACTTTGATGGAGGTGAAGCCTTTGCAGAATACAGTTCCTTTAGTATAGGAAATGCTAATAACTATTATAAATTGTCAGCAGCAAATTATTCGGGTACAGCAGGTGACTGGATTCAGAAAAAAACCATAAAAAATAAAAATTACAGCAAAAAAAATGTCGAAGAGTGTAAATGTAGCCTATATTTTTCATTGTAGGAGATGCTTTTCTTGGATTTCCAAACATTAACGGGAGCAACCAGCACGGAAATTTTTTCAGTACTTGGGATAATTGCCATGACAAGTGTCATCCAAAATGTGGTTCTGCCGACATAAAATATAGGAGCTGCAGTGACCAGTACGAAGCAGGCTGGTGGTTTAACTCTTGCGGATTAGCAAATCTGAATGGCATTTGGCACGCGGCACCAAGGCACCGACACCGGAGCACTTCTGTGTCGTGGCCATCGTGGAGATTTGCAGAGTCCTTGAAATTCAGTGAAAAGTTTCTGATTCACCATTAGAGGGATTCTAGAATGTAACTGTATAGAATAATTGATTTGTGTCATTAAATTATTTTTATACTGTAAATGTTCTTCTATTCTATCATTCTCTTTTTACTATTAACGCATCTGCCTTATGTATTAAACAGATCTGCCACCAGAAAAATCACTATTAACCTGCAGATCCCCATATCTGCAGGTTAATAGTGATTTTTCTGGTGGCAGATGTGCAGGTTGATAGCATTACTAACCTGCCTGGCACCTGCTCATAGCTGAACGCTGCAGGGAGAAAATGAACTTTATTTCCCCTGCAGCGTTCGGGTTTCAGTTACAAGAAAGATGCCGTCGCGGGTTCAGTCACCCTTGAGTATACAGAGCAGCGGCTGTAACTGCACCCCCGACACTGACTGACACGCGCTCTGCATTAGAGTTGGCTGTCAGCACTCTTTATCCTTATTTATACTCAGCTGCGACTAAACCAGTGCCAATGCCGCCCCCGTGTCTGAAACCTGAAATCTTGGGGGGGAGGAGTTAATTTTCTCAGCGCAGCATGAGGCTAAGTACGGGTGCCAGGCAGGTTAAGGTCCTCTTCACATGTCCGTTATTTATATCCGTATGCAGTTCGTTTTTTAAGGATCGCGTGCAGTCATACGCAAACTGTTATGATCTGGTGACCTTGGAGCCGCATGAGACTTTCTCTGGAGAAGGTGGAACCTGTACTGACCGGAAACCCTAAACTGACACCGCAACTAGAAGTAGCCGTGGGGTGTACCTAACACGTCCTAGACACCTCGACACAGCCGGAGGACTAAATACCCCTATAGATGGAAATGGGAATTCTATCTTGCCTCAGAGCAGAACCCCAAAGGATGGGCAGCCCCCCACAAATATTGACTGTGAGTATAAGAGGAAAGACACACGCAGGCAGAAAACAGGATTTAGCAAAAGAGGCACTTCTAGCTAAATAGAAAAGGATAGGACAGAATTCTAAGCGGTCAGTATTAAAACCCTAAAAATATCCACAGCAGATAATACAAATATTCCACATCTAACTAAAGACATAGAATGTATATCTGCATCTCCTGAGAATCCAACATGACTGAAAAAATCCAAACACAGTCTAAGCTGGACAAAAAACACAATGAATTGCATTGAATTGTAAAGCACACAGCAAGTGTGCTGAAGAGACAAAAACCAGACACTTATCTTAGCTGAATTGGCTGCAGGCAGGAGGAACCAGACAGAGATGCAAGACCTCCAAGAACAATGGACAACTGGCAAGGGCTAATGGATCCTGCACACCTAAATACCTAGTAGAGCTGCAATAAGCAGAAACACCTGCCCTGGATTACAACCCAGAGACAACTGCACTACCACCAACAACCACCGGAGGGAACCCAAGAGCAAAGTTCACAACAGTACCCCCCCCTTGAAGAGGGGTCACCGAACCCTCACCAGAGCCCCCAAGCCAATCAGGACGAGCCAGATGAAAGGCACGGACCAAATCAGCAGCATGGACATCAGAGGCAAAAACCCAAGAATTATCCTCCTGGCCATAACCCTTCCATTTGACAAGGTACTGAAGCCTCCGCCTCGAAAAGCGAGAATCCAAAATCTTCTCAACCACATACTCCAATTCCCCATCAACCAACACAGGGGCTGGAGGATCAACAGAGGGAACAACGGGCACCACATATTTCCGCAATAAAGATCTATGGAAGACATTATGGATAGCAAAAGAGGCCGGAAGGGCCAATTGAAAAGACACCGGATTAATAATCTCAGAAATCCTATAAGGACCAATAAACCGAGGCTTAAACTTAGGGGAAGAAACCTTCATAGGATCATGACGGGAAGACAACCAGACCAGATCCCCAACCCGAAGCCGGGAACCAACACACCGACGACAGTTAGCAAAACGCTGAGCCTCCTCCTGAGACAACACCAAATTGTCCACCACATGAGCCCAAATCTGCTGCAACCTGTCAACCACAGAATCCACACCAGGACAGTCAGAAGGCTCAACCTGCCCTGAAGAAAAACGAAGATGAAAACCAAAATTACAAAAGAAGGGCGAAACCAAGGTTGCCGAACTAGCCCGATTATTAAGGGCAAACTCGGCCAAAGGCAAGAAAGCCACCCAATCATCCTGATCAGCAGACACAAAGCATCTCAAATAAGTTTCCAAAGTCTGATTAGTTCGCTCGGTCTGGCCATTTGTCTGAGGATGAAATGCGGAAGAAAAAGACAAATCAATGCCCAGCCTAGCACAAAAGGCCCGCCAAAACCTAGAAACAAACTGGGAACCTCTGTCGGACACAATATTCTCCGGAATACCATGCAAATGAACCACATGCTGAAAAAACAGCAGAACCAAATCAGAAGAGGAAGGCAATTTAGGCAAAGGCACCAAATGAAGCATCTTAGAGAACCGGTCACAAACCACCCAGATAACCGACATCCTCTGGGAAACCGGAAGATCTGAAATAAAATCCATAGAAATATGCGTCCAGGGCCTCTCAGGGATCGGCAAAGGCAAAAGCAACCCACTAGCACGGGAACAACAAGGCTTGGCCCGCGCACAAGTCCCACAGGACTGCACAAAAGAACGCACATCTCGCGACAAAGAAGGCCACCAAAAGGACCTACCAACCAAATCTCTGGTTCCAAAAATACCAGGATGGTCAGCCAACACAGAACAATGAATCTCAGAAATCACTCTACTAGTCCATCTATCAGGAACAAACAGTTTCCCCACTGGACAGCGGTCAGGTTTGTCAGCCTGAAATTCCTGAAGAACCCGTCATAAATCAGGGGAAATGGCAGAAAGGACCACCCCTTCTTTCAGAATGCCGACCGGTTCAAGGACCTCAGGAGAATCAGGCAAAAAACTCCTAGAGAGGGCATCAGCCTTAATATTCTTAGGACCCGGAAGATACGAGACCACAAAATTAAAATGGGAAAAAAACAGGGACCATCGAGCCTGTCTAGGATTCAGCAGTTTGGCAGACTCGAGGTAAATCAGATTTTTATGATCGGTCAAGACCACAATACGGTGCTTAGCTCCCTCAAGCCAATGTCGCCATTCCTCAAACGCCCACTTTATAGCCAACAACTCCCGATTAGTGTTGAGCATTCCGATACCGCAAGTATCGGGTATCGGCCGATATTTGCTGTATCGGAATTCCGATACCGAGATCCGATACTTTTGTGGTATCGGGTATCGGTATCGAAACAACATTAATGTGTAAAATAAAGAATTAAAATAAAAAATATTGCTATACTCACCTCTCCGACGCAGCCTGGACCTCACCGAGGGAACCGGCAGCGTTCTTTGCTTAAAATGCGCGCTTTTCCTTCCTTCCGTGACGTCACGGCTTCTGATTGGTCGCGTGCCGCCCATGTGGCCGCAACGCGACCAATCACAGCAAGCCGTGACGTAATTTTCAGGTCCTTCTAGGCATTCAGTATTTTAAAATTACGTTCCGGCTTTGTGATTGGTCGCGTCGCGGTCACATGGGCGACGCGACCATTCACAAGCCATGACGTCACGGGAGGCAGGAAACGCGCGCATTTTTAAAATTACGACCCGGCTTGTGATTGGTTGCGTGCCGCCCATGTCGCCACGACGCGACCAATCACAGCAAGCCGTGACGTAATTTTAGGTCCTTCAGGATTTTAAAATTATGTTCTGGCTTATGATTGGTCGCGACGCGACGCGACCAATCACAATCCGTGACGTCACAAGAGGCTGGACACGCGCGCATTTTAAAATGCGCGCGTGTCCAGCCTCCCGTGACGTCACGGCTTGTGATTGGTCGCGTCGCCCATGTGACCGCGACGCGACCAATCACAAGCCAGAACGTAATTTTAAAATCCTGAAGGACCTAAAATTACGTCACGGCTTGCTGTGATTGGTCGCGTCGCGGCCACATGGGCGACGCGACCAATCACAAGCCGGGACGTCACGGGAGGCAGGACACGCGCGCATTTTAAAATGCGCGCGTGTCCAGCCTTCCGTGACGTCACGGCTTGTGATTGGTCGCGTCACCCATGTGACCGCGACGCGACCAATCATAAGCCAGAACGTAATTTTAAAATCCTGAAGGACCTAAAATTACGTCACGGCTTGCTGTGATTGGTCGCGTCGCGGCCACATGGGCGGCACGCAACCAATCACAAGCCGGGACTTCACGTAAGGAAGTTAACGCGCGAATTTTAAGCAAACAACGCTGCCGGTTCCCTCGGTGAGGTCCAGGCTGCGTCGGAGAGGTGAGTATAGCAATATTTTTTATTTTAATTCTTTCTTTTACACATTAATATGGATCCCAGGGGCCTGAAGGAGAGTTTCCTCTCCTTCAGACCCTGGGAACCATCAGGGATACCGTCCGATACTTGAGTCCCATTGACTTGTATTGGTATCGGGTATCGGTATCGGATTGGATCCGATACTTTACCGGTATCGGCCGATACTTTCCGATACCGATACTTTCAAGTATCGGACGGTATCGCTCAACACTACTCCCGATTGCCGACATCATAATTGTGTTCAGCAGGCGAAAACTTACGGGAAAAGAAGGCACACGGTTTCATCAAGGAACCAACAGAATTCCTCTGAGACAAAACGGCCCCTGCCCAATCTCAGAAGTGTCAACCTCAACCTGAAACGGAAGAGAAACATCTGGTTGACGCAACACCGGGGCAGAAGTAGATCGGCGTTTAAGCTCCTGAAAGGCAGAGACAGCCACAGAGGACCAATTCGTCACATCAGCGCCTTTCTTCGTCAAATCGGTCAAGGGTTTAACCACACTGGAGAAGTTAGCAATGAAACGGCGATAAAAATTAGCAAAGCCCAAAAAATTCTGAAGGCACTTCACGGATGTGGGCTGAATCCAATCATGAATGGCCTGAACCTTAACCAGATCCATCTCTATAGATGAGGGAGAAAAAATGAAGCCCAAAAAAGAAACCTTCTGCACTCCAAACAGACACTTAGACCCCTTCACAAACAAAGCATTATCACGAAGGATCTGAAGTACCATCCTGACCTGTTCCACATGAGACTCCCAATCATCGGAAAAAATTAAAATGTCATCCAAATATACAATCATGAATTTATCAAGATAAGTCCGGAAGATGTCGTGCATGAAGGACTGAAAAACAGATGGAGCATTAGAGAGCCCGAATGGCATCACAAGGTATTCAAAATGGCCTTCGGGCGTATTAAACGCAGTTTTCCATTCATCACCCTGCTTAATACGAACAAGATTATATGCCCCCTGAAGGTCAATCTTAGTAAACCAACTAGCCCCCTTAATCCTAGCAAACAAATCGGAAAGCAAAGGTAAAGGTGTTGTGAAATTGGATTCTGGGCTCCCCAGGTGGCCACTTGTGGAATTGTACTTGTGTGCATCATCCCCTCTGTTCACCTGCTCCTATCAGGATGTGGGAGTCGCTATATAACCTTGCTCCTCTGTCAGTTTCATGCCGGTCAACAATGTAATCAGAAGCCTTTCTGTGCATGTTCCTGCTACTAGACAACTCCCAGCTAAGTTGGACTTTTGTCCTTGTGTGTTTTTGCATTTTGTTCCTGTTCACAGCTGCTGTTTCGTTACTGTGTCTGGAAAGCTCTTGTGAGCGGAAATTGCCACTCTGGTGTTATGAGTTAATGCTAGAGTCTTAAAGTAATTTCTGGATGGTGTTTTGATAGAGTTTTCTGCTGACCATGAAAGTGCCCTTTCTGTCTTCTTGCTATCTAGTAAGCGGACCTCGATTTTTGCTAAACCTATTTTCATACTACGTTTGTCATTTCATCTAAAATCACCGCCAATATATGTGGGGGCCTCTATCTGCCTTTTGGGAAAATTTCTCTAGAGGTGAGCCAGGACTGTCTTTTCCTCTGCTAGGATTAGGTAGTTCTCCGGCTGGCGCTGGGCATCTAGGGATAAAAAAACGTAGGCATGCTACCCGGCCACTTCTAGTTGTGCGGCAGGTTTAGTTCATGGTCAGTATAGTTTCCATCTTCCAAGAGCTAGTTCTCATATATGCTGGGCTATGTTCTCTCGCCATTGAGAATCATGACAGTTTGACTGGCCCAAAAAAAAAGGGTTAAATTACTGGCTGAGAAAGGAGAGAAAAAAGAAGTCTGCTACAATTTTTTTTTTTTTTCCTCTAGTTCTGAGTGTGCTCTTAATTGAATCACTTGCTAGTCTGCCTATACTGCAGCCTTCCTCTCTTTCTCTCCTTCTAATCCTTGAATGGCTCTGTGTTCACCTGTTTCAAATGGATCTTCAGAGTGTAGCTACAGGTTTGAATAATCTCGCCACAAAGGTACAAAATTTGCAAGATTTTGTTGTTCATGCACCTATGTCTGAGCCTAGAATTCCTTTGCCTGAATTCTTCTCGGGGAATAGATCTCACTTTCAAAATTTTAAAAATAATTGCAAATTGTTTTTGTCCCTGAAGTCTCGCTCTGCCGGAGACCCTGCACAGCAGGTCAGGATTGTAATTTCCTTGCTCCGGGGCGACCCTCAAGACTGGGCTTTTGCATTGGCACCAGGGGATCCTGCGTTGCTCAATGTGGATGCGTTTTTTCTGGCCTTGGGGTTGCTTTATGAGGAACCTCATTTAGAGCTTCAGGCGGAAAAGGCCTTGATGTCCTTGTCTCAGGGGCAAGATGAAGCTGAAATATACTGCCAAAAATTCCGCAAATGGTCTGTGCTTACTCAGTGGAATGAGTGCGCCCTGGCGGCGATTTTCAGAGAAGGTCTCTCTGATGCCATTAAGGATGTTATGGTGGGGTTCCCTGTGCCTGCGAGTCTGAATGAGTCCATGACGATGGCTATTCAGATCGATAGGCGTCTGCGGGAGCGCAAACCTGTGCACCATTTGGCGGTGTCTACTGAGAAAACGCCAGAAAATATGCAATGTGATAGAATTCTGTCCAGAAGCGAGCGGCAGAATTTTAGACGAAAAAATGGGTTGTGCTTCTATTGTGGTGATTCAACTCATGTTATATCAGCATGCTTTAAGCGTACTAAGAAGCCTGACAAGTCTGTTTCAATTAGCACTTTACAGTCTAAGTTTATTCTATCTGTGACCCTGATTTGTTCTTTGTCATCTATTACCGCGGACGCCTATGTCGACTCTGGCGCTGCTTTGAGTCTTATGGATTGGTCCTTTGCCAAACGCTGTGGGTATGATTTGGAGCCATTGGAGGCTCCGATACCTCTGAAAGGGATTGACTCCACCCCATTGGCTAGTAATAAACCACAATACTGGACACAAGTGACTATGCGTGTTAATCCGGATCACCAGGAGGTTATTCGCTTTCTGGTGCTGTATAATCTACATGATGTTTTGGTGTTGGGATTGCCATGGCTGCAATCTCATAACCCAGTCCTCGACTGGAGAGCTATGTCTGTGTTAAGCTGGGGATGTAAAGGAACTCATGGGGACGTACCTTTGGTTTCCATTTCATCATCTATTCCCTCTGAGATTCCTGAATTCTTGTCTGACTTTCGTGACGTTTTTGAAGAACCCAAGGTTGGTTCACTACCTCCGCACCGGGAGTGCGATTGTGCCATAGACTTGATCCCGGGTAGTAAATACCCTAAGGGTCGTTTATTTAATCTGTCTGTGCCTGAACACGCGGCTATGCGAGAATATATAAAGGAGTCCTTGGAAAAGGGACATATTCGTCCTTCGTCATCTCCCTTAGGAGCCGGTTTTTTCTTTGTGTCTAAGAAAGACGGCTCTTTGAGGCCGTGTATTGATTATCGACTTTTGAATAAAATCACGGTTAAATATCAATATCCGTTACCACTGCTTACTGATTTGTTTGCTCGTATAAAGGGGGCCAAGTGGTTCTCTAAGATTGATCTCCGTGGGGCGTATAATTTGGTGCGAATCAAGCAGGGGGATGAGTGGAAAACCGCATTTAATACGCCCGAGGGCCATTTTGAGTATTTGGTGATGCCTTTTGGTCTTTCAAATGCCCCTTCAGTCTTCCAGTCCTTTATGCATGACATTTTCCGCGATTATTTGGATAAATTTATGATTGTGTATCTGGATGATATTCTGATTTTTTCGGATGACTGGGACTCTCATGTCCAGCAGGTCAGGAGGGTTTTTCAGGTTTTGCGGTCTAATTCCTTGTGTGTGAAGGGTTCTAAGTGTGTTTTTGGGGTTCAAAAGATTTCCTTCTTGGGATACATTTTTTCCCCCTCTTCCATCGAGATGGATCCTGTCAAGGTTCAGGCTATTGGTGATTGGACGCAACCCTCTTCTCTTAAGAGTCTTCAGAAATGTTTGGGCTTTGCTAACTTTTATCGTCGATTTATTGCTGGTTTTTCTGATGTTGTAAAACCATTGACTGATTTGACTAAGAAGGGTGCTGATGTTGCTGATTGGTCCCCTGATGCTGTGGAGGCCTTTCGGGAGCTCAAGCGCCGCTTTTCTTCCGCCCCAGTGTTGCGTCAGCCTGATGTTGCTCTTCCTTTTCAGGTTGAGGTCGACGCTTCTGAAATCGGAGCTGGGGCGGTGTTGTCGCAGAGAAGTTCCGACTGCTCCGTGATGAGACCTTGTGCTTTTTTTCCCGTAAATTTTCGCCCGCCGAGCGGAATTATGATATTGGGAATCGGGAGCTTTTGGCCATGAAGTGGGCTTTTGAGGAGTGGCGTCACTGGCTTGAGGGGGCCAGACATCAGGTGGTGGTATTGACTGACCACAAAAATTTAATTTACCTTGAGTCTGCCAGGCGCCTGAATCCTAGACAGGCGCGCTGGTCGTTGTTTTTCTCTCGGTTTAATTTTGTGGTGTCTTACCTACCGGGTTCTAAGAATGTTAAGGCGGATGCCCTTTCTAGGAGTTTTGAGCCTGACTCCCCTGGTAATTCTGAGCCCACAGGTATCCTTAAAGATGGAGTGATATTGTCTGCCGTTTCTCCAGACCTGCGGCGGGCCTTGCAGGAGTTTCAGGCGGATAGACCTGATCGTTGCCCACCTGGTAGACTGTTTGTTCCTGATGATTGGACCAGTAGAGTCATCTCTGAGGTTCATTCTTCTGCGTTGGCAGGTCATCCTGGAATCTTTGGTACCAGGGATTTGGTGGCAAGGTCCTTCTGGTGGCCTTCCCTGTCACGAGATGTGCGAGGCTTTGTGCAGTCTTGTGACGTTTGTGCTCGGGCCAAGCCTTGTTGTTCTCGGGCTAGTGGATTGTTGTTACCCTTGCCTATCCCGAAGAGGCCTTGGACGCACATCTCGATGGATTTTATTTCGGATCTGCCTGTTTCTCATAAGATGTCTGTCATCTGGGTGGTGTGTGACCGTTTCTCTAAGATGGTCCATCTGGTTCCCTTGCCTAAGTTGCCTTCTTCTTCCGAGTTGGTTCCTCTGTTTTTTCAAAATGTTGTTCGTTTGCATGGTATTCCGGAGAATATCGTTTCTGACAGAGGGACCCAATTCGTGTCTAGATTTTGGCGGGCATTCTGTGCTAGGATGGGCATAGATTTGTCTTTTTCGTCTGCTTTCCATCCTCAGACTAATGGCCAGACCGAGCGGACTAATCAGACCTTGGAGACATATTTGAGGTGTTTTGTGTCTGCGGATCAGGATGATTGGGTTGCTTTTTTGCCTTTGGCGGAGTTCGCCCTCAATAATCGGGCCAGCTCTGCCACCTTGGTGTCCCCGTTTTTCTGTAATTCGGGGTTTCATCCTCGATTTTCCTCCGGTCAAGTGGAATCTTCGGATTGTCCTGGAGTGGATGCTGTGGTGGAGAGGTTGCATCAGATTTGGGGGCAGGTGGTGGACAATTTGAAGTTGTCCCAGGAGAAGACTCAGCTTTTTGCCAACCGCCGTCGTCGTGTTGGTCCTCGGCTTTGTGTTGGGGACTTGGTGTGGTTGTCTTCTCGTTTTGTCCCTATGAGGGTTTCTTCTCCTAAGTTTAAGCCTCGGTTCATCGGCCCGTACAAGATATTGGAGATTCTTAACCCTGTGTCCTTCCGTTTGGACCTCCCTGCATCCTTTTCGATTCATAATGTTTTTCATCGGTCATTGTTGCGCAGGTATGAGGTACCGGCTGTGCCTTCCGTTGAGCCTCCTGCTCCGGTGTTGGTTGAGGGTGAGTTGGAGTACGTTGTGGAAAAGATCTTGGACTCTCGTGTTTCCAGACGGAAACTCCAGTATCTGGTCAAATGGAAGGGATACGGTCAGGAGGATAATTCTTGGGTCACTGCCTCTGATGTTCATGCCTCCGATCTTGTCCGTGCCTTTCATAGGGCTCATCCTGATCGCCCTGGTGGTTCTGGTGAGGGTTCGGTGCTCCCTCCTTGAGGGGGGGGTACTGTTGTGAAATTGGATTCTGGGCTCCCCCGGTGGCCACTTGTGGAATTGTACTTGTGTGCATCATCCCCTCTGTTCACCTGCTCCTATCAGGATGTGGGAGTCGCTATATAACCTTGCTCCTCTGTCAGTTTCATGCCGGTCAACAATGTAATCAGAAGCCTTTCTGTGCATGTTCCTGCTACTAGACAACTCCCAGCTAAGTTGGACTTTTGTCCTTGTGTGTTTTTGCATTTTGTTCCTGTTCACAGCTGCTGTTTCGTTACTGTGTCTGGAAAGCTCTTGTGAGCGGAAATTGCCACTCTGGTGTTATGAGTTAATGCTAGAGTCTTAAAGTAATTTCTGGATGGTGTTTTGATAGAGTTTTCTGCTGACCATGAAAGTGCCCTTTCTGTCTTCTTGCTATCTAGTAAGCGGACCTCGATTTTTGCTAAACCTATTTTCATACTACGTTTGTCATTTCATCTAAAATCACCGCCAATATATGTGGGGGCCTCTATCTGCCTTTTGGGAAAATTTCTCTAGAGGTGAGCCAGGACTGTCTTTTCCTCTGCTAGGATTAGGTAGTTCTCCGGCTGGCGCTGGGCATCTAGGGATAAAAAAACGTAGGCATGCTACCCGGCCACTTCTAGTTGTGCGGCAGGTTTAGTTCATGGTCAGTATAGTTTCCATCTTCCAAGAGCTAGTTCTCATATATGCTGGGCTATGTTCTCTCGCCATTGAGAATCATGACATAAAGGGTATTGAAACTTGACCGTGATCTTATTCAAGAGGCGATAATCAATACAGGGTCTCAAGGAGCCATCCTTCTTAGCAACAAAAAAACATCCCGCTCCCAACGGTGAAGAAGATGGCCGAATATGCCCTTTCTCCAAAGACTCCTTAACATAACTCCGCATGGCGGTATGTTCAGGCACAGACAGGTTGAAAAGTCGGCCCTTAGGAAACTTACAGCCTGCAATCATGTCAATAGCACAATCACAGTCCCTATGCGGTGGAAGGGAACTGGACTTGAGCTCATGGAATACATCCTGAAAATCAGACAAAAACTCTGGAATTTCAGAAGAGGAGGAAGAGGAGATTGACATCAAAGGAACATCATTATGAACCCCCTGACAACCCCAACTAGTCACAGACATAGACTTCCAATCCAACACAGGATTATGTACCTGCAACCATGGAAAACCCAGCACAATAGCATCATGCAAATTATGCAACACCAGAAAATGACAATCTTCCTGATGGGCTGGCGCCATGCACATGGTCACCTGTGTCCAAAACTGTGGTTTATTTTTAGCCAAAGGTGTAGCATCAATGGCCCTTAAAGGAATAGGGTTCTGCAAAGACTGCAAGGGAAAACCACAACGCCTGGCAAATTCAAAGTCCATTAAGTTCAAAGCGGCGCCTGAATCCACAAACACCATGACAGAAAATGATGACAATGAGCAGATCAAGGACACAGATAACAGAAATTTAGGTTGTACAGTACTGATGGTAACTGAACTAGCGATTCTCTTTGTACGCTTCGGGCAGACTGAAATGACATGAGAAGCATCGCCACAATAAAAACACAACCTATTCTGACATCTGAATCCTTGTTGTTCCGTTCTAGACAGAATCCTATCACACTGCATAGGCTCAGGCATCTGCTCTGAGGACAACGCCACCCACAGAAAAAGAGGGAAGGAAAGACAAAACAGGCTACAGAAAAAAAAATGGCTCAACACCTTTCTTCCCTTCTTCTGAGATGCATTTAACTCATTGCTGGCCAGTTGTACTGTTATGATCCGGTGACCTTGGAGCCGCATGAGACTTTCTCTGGAGAAGGTGGAACCTGTACTGACCGCAAACCCTAAACTGACACCGCAACTAGAAGTAGCCGTGGGGTGTACTAACACGTCCTAGACACCTCGACACAGCCGGAGGACTAAATACCCCTATAGATGGAAATGGGAATTCTATCTTGCCTCAGAGCAGAACCCCAAAGGATGGGCAGCCCCCCACAAATATTGACTGTGAGTATAAGAGGAAAGACACACGCAGGCAGAAAACAGGATTTAGCAAAAGAGGCACTTCTAGCTAAATAGAAAAGGATAGGACAGAATTCTAAGCGGTCAGTATTAAAACCCTAAAAATATCCACAGCAGATAATACAAATATTCCACATCTAACTAAAGACATAGAATGTATATCTGCATCTCCTGAGAATCCAACATGACTGAAAAAATCCAAACAAAGTCTAAGCTGGACAAAAAACACAATGAATTGCATTGAATTGTAAAGCACACAGCAAGTGTGCTGAAGAGACAAAAACCAGACACTTATCTTAGCTGAATTGGCTGCAGGCAGGAGGAACCAGACAGAGATGCAAGACCTCCAAGAACAATGGACAACTGGCAAGGGCTAATGGATCCTGCACACCTAAATACCTAGTAGAGCAGAAATAAGCAGAAACACCTGCCCTGGATTACAACCCAGAGACAACTGCACTACCACCAACAACCACCGGAGGGAACCCAAGAGCAGAATTCACAACAGCAAACCCATTGTATTCAATGGTGGTGTACACGTCAGGTTTTTCACACAGGTGTGTCCATGTGAAAAACTCGCAGACATGTCAGTTTTTTTACGCGCACCACAGACAAAATACATGCCGCACACCAATGACACACAGATGTTATATGTGTGTGCCACATCAGCATGACACGTACAAACACCTGGGAAATAATGGCACAGTTCAGGCTGATCCCAGGCACTGGCTGCTGAAGGCAGCTCTCATCATTGTCACCTGGTCTCCCTGAGATCAGCGCAACCAGGCAACAAGAATAAGAGTTTTACTCAGCACCCGCTGTGAACATTATGTGTGTATGTGTAAAATTAAGAATGAAATGAGAAAAAAGCCCTATAAAATCAAACTGGCAAAGGCTAAACAAACAGCTGTGGGTTGATACTAATAGCCCTGGAAGTGGCCAGGGATATTTCCCCCCTCCCAGGCTAACAACACCTGCCCTCAGCCACTCCTGAATAGTGCTGAGCCACCCCCCTAGTGTTCGAGTTTGGTTCGTCGAATTGGGGTGTGTTCGACGAATGTTCGTCGAACCCCATTGAAATCAATAGCAGGCAAACACATACAAACACATAGAGAACACAAAAACAACACCTTAAAAGGTGTCCAAAATCTTACAAACTGCTCAGAAGACACAACAAACACATGGAAAAGTCACAACTACATATAGTCATGCGAAATGAAAAGAGGTGGAGGAGTAAAAGGAGGAGGAGACACAGATATAGGCATGTCATGCCCTTCTAAAATCAAGAAAGGCTGGAGTAAAAATCTAAAATCACCCTCCCAACACCCAGACGTCGTGACAAAAAAATTTAAAAAATAAATATCTTTAGGTAGAATGGCGGCGGGTCCATTCAGAACACTTTCCTTAGAAGATGTAGTGGTATCCCCATTGGGATTTGTGCCAAAAACGGAACGCAATACATTCAGACTAAGCCACCATTTGTCATATCCAAGGGGCAGGTCAGTAAACGACAACATCGACACGGAACCAAGTACAGTACTGGACGTCCTTTGACGAGGCAATCACGCGGGTCAAGGAGTTGGGAAGGGGCACCCTAATGGCCAAAACAGACATTGAGGGGGCGTTCCGGTTACTACCTGTGCCTCCGAATAGTGTCCTCCCATTTTGCTGCTTCTGTGAAGGAGCATACTACATAGATCGCTGTTTGCCCATGGGGTGCTCCATATCCTGCTCACTATTTGAGGCGTTTAGTTGCTTCCTCGAATGGGTCGTCATGGACGTTTCTAAGGGGGCACATATTATCCATTACCTTGACAACTTCTTATGCCTGGGCCCAAACGATTCTCCACAGTGTGAATACACGCGGTAGTCCACCTGTGAGAAGGAGAGAACTGGAGGGAGAGTGGACACCCCAGAGCTGAGGAGTTAGATTGAGAAAGGAAGAAGGCGGTGTAGCTTGCTTCATGGCTGGGGTACTCTGCTGAGTAGCAGAAATTGCTACTAGGCCCAAAGTATTGCCTGGGCTAAATGCAGTTAAAAATTAGTCATTAGATAAACAGGCGGTGTCGCTTGCTTCATGGGTGGGGTACTCTGCTGAGTAGCACAAAATTCTACTAGGCCCAAAAGTATTTCCTGGGCTTGATGCCGTTAAAAAATAGTACTTAGATAAACAGGCGGTGTAGCTTGCTTCATGGGTGGTGTACTCTGCTGAGTAGCACAAAATGCTACTAGGCCTAAAAGGATTTCCTGGGCTAGATGCAGTTAAACATTAGTAATTAGATAAACAGGCGGTGTAGCTTGCTTCATGGATGGGGTACTCTGCTGAGTAGCACAAAATTCTACTAGGCCCAAAAGGATTTCCTGGGCTAGATGCCGTTAAAAAATAGTACTTAGATAAACAGGCGGTGTAGCTTGCTTCATGGGTGGGGTACTCTGCTGAGTAGCACAAAATGCTACTAGGCCCAAAAGGATTTCCTGGGCTAGATACAGTTAAAAATTAGTACTTAGATAAACAGGCGGTGTAGCTTGCTTCATGGGTGGGCTACTCTGCTGACTAGCAGACACTGAAGCTTTTGGAGCAGACGTCTGAATCCCAGGCCATAGTATGAGTAAACAACTCTGCAGACGACCCCACCCACCTGGAATTGACGATGGCAACATCATGTAAAACACAGCAAGGGGACTCCAAAAAGAGCCTCCATTTTTTTCAAAGATTCGGCCACAGACACCACTTAAGTGGCATCAATTTCACAAGAGTTTTTTTAAAACGGTTGGTGAGGTGATTTTCAAAAATCATCAAGCTTTTAGTCTCCCTTGCGGATCCAGGATTTGTTCATCTTGATGAACGTTTGTCTACATTGTCACTGGACAGCTGCGTGCGCTTATCTGTCAGCACTAGGGTTGAGTGAAACGGGTCGGCAATTTTCAGAAGTCGCCGACTTTTGGCAAAGTCGGGTTTCATGAAACCCGACCCCTGTGTGGGGTCGGCCATGAAGTCGGTGATCTTCTGAATCTGGAATCGGAATTCCGATACCGATTCCCGATATGTTTAAGATATCGGGAATTTGTATCGGAATTCAGATTTAAGTGTAAAATAAAGAATTAAAATAAAAAATATCGCTATACTTACCCTCTGATGGGCCCTGGTACTAACCGGGAACCTTCCTTCCTTAGAATCAGCCTTCCAGGACCCTGCGGTGACGTCACGGTGACGTCGCGGCTTGTGATTGGTCGCGCGGCCGCCCATGTGACCGCTCGCGCGACCAATCACAAGCCGCGACGTCATCGTGACGTCACCGAAGGTCCTGGAAGGGCTGATTCTTAGGAAGGAAGGCTGCCGGAACGAAGCCGAGGGTGAGTATATTCCTATTAGTTATATACTCACCCTCGGACACGCCCTGCTTCTTTCCGGCAGCCTTCCTTCCTAAGAATCAGCCCTTCCAGGACCTTCGGTGACGTCATGGTGACGTCGCGGCTTGTGATTGGTCGCGCGAGCGGTCACATGGGCGGCCGCGCGACCAATCACAAGCCGCGACGTCACCGTGACGTCACCGCAGGGTCCTGGAAGGCTGATTCTAAGGAAGGAAGGTTCCCGGTTAGTACCAGGGCCCGTCAGAGCGTAAGTATAGCGATATTTTTTATTTTAATTCTTTATTTCACACTTAAATATGGATCCCAGGGCCTGAAGGAGAGTTTCCACTCCTTCAGACCCTGGGAACCATTGGAAACCCAATGCACTGCATTGGGTTTCGAGTTTCGGCCGACCCCGACCCCGACTTTTTTATAGGATCGGCCGATTTCACTCGACCCGACTTTTGAAAAAGTCAGGTTTCGTGAAACCCGACCCGATCCTATAAAAGTAAAGGTCGCTCAACCCTAGTCAGCACACCACCAGCAGTGCTGAACACACGTTCAGAGAGAATGCTGGCTGTGGGGCACGACAAGATCTCCAAGGCGTGCGTGGCAAGCTCAGGCCATTTTTCAAGACTAGAGGCCCAAAATGAGGCAGGGTCCAGTTCCACAGTCATGGCATCGCTGTTAACTTGGAGATACTCCTGTACCATCCTCTCTAGGCTTTGGCTATGCATCAGACTTCTTGTCTCCTGTGGCCTTGCAAAGGATGGTCTAAAAAATCTTGAAACGATTGGAAAAAATGCTGTTACCACCAGATACAATGTTACTGTTACGGTTTGAGTGATGACTCGATAGTACCATGGTTGGCAAATTAGAACTCAGAGATTCACTATGTGCCCCACTGGTGTTTTGTGGAAAAGCAGATGTAAGATTCTGTAACAGTCTTTGCTGATACTCCTGCATGCGTGAATCCCTTTCTATGGCAGGAATTATTTGGACAAATTTACTTTTGTACCGGGGATCTAAGAGTGTGGCAGCCCAGTAGTCGGCATTACTTCGGATTCTGACAATCCAAGGGTCATGTTGCAGGTAGTGCAACAAGAAGGCACTCATGTGTCTTGCGCATCCAGGAGGACCAAGTCCTTGTTGTCTTGGTGGCGGTGAGGTGAGAATCATGCTTCCTTCCTCTGCCCTCTCCCCCCAACCACGCAAAACAGAAATTTGATCAATGTCTCCCTCATCTGATGAGTCTTCCACGCCCAGCACCAGGTTGTCCTCCACTCCTGCACCTTCCTCAACAGTTTGGCTGCTACCATGCGCCCTCAGTAATCCCTCTCCCCCAGCCTCTAATGCCAGCCGCCTTGGTGCTGCTGACCGTCTGGACCTTGGAGATATTATCCCTTCCGCATACGACTCCTCCTGTTCCTCCTCCTCCTCCTCTTTTTCCACCACCTGACTCCGAATACTGTTTAAGGTGTGCTCCAGCATGTAAATCACTGGAATAGTCATGCTGATAATGGCATCGTCAGCACTAAGCATCTTCATCACTATTTCAAAACTGTGCAGAAGGGGGCATAGGTCCCTGATCTGAGACCACTCCTGCAGCGTGATTTGCCCCACCTCTGGATCTCATTGGCCCAGGCTATATGTCATAACGTATTGCACCAGGGCTTGTCGGTGCTGCCACAGTCGCTTCAACATGTGCAGAGTCGAATTCCACCATGTGGGCACATCGCATTTCAGCCGGTGAACTGGCAGGCCCAAAGACTTCTGTAGAGATGTAAGTCGTTGAGCTGCGGGATGCGAATGGCGGAAGTGAGCACACTACGACCGTGCCCTCTGCAGAAGCCCATCTAGTCTGGGATAGTTGGTTAAAAATTGCTGGACAACCAAAACGTGAGCCATACAAGGCACATGTGTGACATTGCCTCGGCGAGGGGCCGCACCCAGGTTTGCAGCATTGTCGCACACAGCCTTCCCTGGATGCAGGTTGAGTGGAGACAACCATTGATGGAACTCGGTCTCCAGAGCTGACCACAACTCCTCAGCTGTGTGACTCACATTTCCCAGACATTTCAATGTAAACACCGCCTGATGCTGTTAAGCCCTGGTGACAGCATAGTAAGGAGGTGTGCAGGATTCCTTCTGCGCAGTTAGAACGCAGGTGGCATTACCAGACAGGCTTTGGGTGCAGGTGGAGGACCGAGAGGAGGTTGAGGAGGCAGAAGCAGGGGAGGAACTTCTAGATACAGAGGATCGATGAGCAACTCGTGGGGACGGCAAGACTCGGTCAGCAGCCCCTTCTCCTGATGTCACCATAGTTAACCAGAGCCCAGTCACCGACATGTAATGCCCCTGTCCATGTCTACTCGTCCAAGTGTGTGTGGTGAAATGCACCCTGTCACACACAGAGTTTCTCAAGGAAGCGGTGATGTTGTGTGCGACATGCTGGTGTAGCGCAGGCACAGCTTTCTTTGAGAAGTAGTGGCGACTGGGCATCTGGTACTGGGGCACTGCGATGGACATAAGGTCTCAAAAATCCTCTGTGTCCACCAGGCGGAAAGGCAGCATTTCTGTAGCCAACAGCTTGCAGATGGTGAAATTCAACCTCTTAGCTTTGTCATGGCTAGGAGGAAATGGTCTTTTACTTGTCCACATCTGTGGGACTGAGGGCTGGCTGCCGTGCTTAGACGGGGTTGAGTAGGGTGTCCCCGGCAAACTGCAGGTCTGTGAGGAAGGTGCAGGTGGAGATGTTATGTTGCCTTGATCAAAATGTGGTCTCGATGTCAGAGAGCGCAAAACATCAGCAGGTGTTTCCACTTGCAAATGTCCTGACAACCTGCCAATCACACTGGCTGTTGCGGATATAGAGGTGGAAGGTTTGCATCCAAAACCATGTGCGACTGCTGTCCCCACAGTCACAGAGGATGAAGAGGACGCGGATGCACTTGATGGGGCAGACGGTGGTTGACCCGGCCCACTAGGCCACATTGTAGCACAGTGAGCTTCCCACTGCAACTTATGTCTCATATCCATGTAACGGTTCATGCATATGAAGTACTCAAACTAGTCATTTTTTGGCCTCTACTGAGATTTTGGTGACAAATCTTACAGACAACATGAGATGGGTCATCCTTTGCAATCTCAAAAAATGCCCAGGCTATGCAAGGCTTAGAGCCCGTGCGACCTGAAGAGCCACCACGACATTTGCTCAGAGGCACAGTTGGGGTTGAGGATGCAGTTGTTGACGTGCTTCCAGTACTCCATCTCTGTCCAGGAAGGCGCAACCTAACCTCGTCATCAGACTCGTCACTAGCATTCTCCTCCACCTCCTCTGCTGACCTCATGGACTGGCGGACTGTGGGTGGACAGTAAGTAGTGTCTCCAACCTCATCATCATCATCCTGTGTGTTCTCACACCCGTCTTCCTCAGAGCCAACCTCTTCCTGCCCTGACTGAAAAGTCAAGTTTCAGGTATCTCAGTCTCATCATCATCTTCCTCATTGTCTCCACCAACAGGAGTTACAGTTTGGGAACGAGGGTCTACATTATGCTGAGAACCTTCTTCATCTGGGCCTGGATCCGACTTGCAAAGATTCTGGGCATCAGTGCAGATCATTTCCTCGTCTGGATTCACAGAAGCTCTGGAGCAGACCTCTGATTCCCAGTGTAAAGATTATAAGGGATAACTCAGGAGACTCTTTGCATGGAACAAGACAACTACAGGAAACAGTTTTATAAGCGGTAAAGTCTATATTATCACACTGTGATTCAAACAGGTGCAGAGAGAAACTCAAGTCCACAACACTTGTTGTAAATATTAAACGCAGCTTAGCAGTCTATAGGGAACTTCAGAGGAAAATGCAATCAAGCAGAAAGTCTATGAAGCAAAATTATTCTTGAGGATACTTGACACGAATAAGTCCTTGGAAGTCCAAACACAGATAGATAAGCTTATAAGGCAGTTCAAATAATATCTTAGCACAACCAGGGAGGCCTGGGTAATAGTCTCACGTTTAAGGAGAGCAGCAACAGCTTACATGACCAGCAAATGCAGATGGAAACAAACACAAGCAGCCAGATGGAGGATTACTGGAAACCGATGTATGCAGCAGAAACTCAGAGCTGAGTAGCAAGATCTCCACACAGGTTCACAGGAGCAGGTGCAAAGCCAGGGAGTCATCAGGAGCTGGATGCAAGGCAGAATACTCTAGCACAGACTAAAGGCTGGGGTGGAGTTATACAGCAGGAAGACACAGTGCACATGAGACCAAAGACGCCATCTTGGAAAAGGGCAGTAATGCACTAAAGGTAATCAAAATATTCAGAGTCCTGACACCCAGGCTATAGTATGAGTAAACAGCTCTGCAGACTCAACCATCTGTGTTACCCCATACTCAGACGAGCGGCTGGAGACTTGGGAGCTGTGAGGAAGCAAGTGCGATTGGGGTGACACCTCTGAGGACTGGAGTAGTTGTGATGTTGAAGTTGACATGGAGGAGAGCCCACTTGAACGAGCACTTGATATCCGTTCAAGCACCTGCTGTTTTTGTGCCTCATCTGGAATTTGTAGCGATGCTCGTAGCGATGGTCGTAAGAAAGGGATCAGATTGTCCACGAAAAGAAGTAGACATCTTACTTTGGCTGGAAGATGGTCTTTCTTCTGCAGATGTTACTGTTGCTTTACCACCTACCCCACACACACAACCTTTTTTTCCCTTTCCAACACGCCTATTCCCCTTTCCACCAGCAGCAGGCCTTTTGCCACTCATTTTGGTGTTTAACAAATTGGCAACTCTGTATCTGTAGTTGTTGGCACAAAAAACGATGGATGAAAACCGAGCAGAGCTGAGTGGCCAACTGTGGTACTAGGCCCAAAAGGATTTACTGGGTTAGATGCAGTAAAAATTTAGATACACAGGCGGTGTAGTTAGCTTCACAGGTGGGCTACTCCGCTGAAGTGCAGACACAGCTCCTAGGCCCAAAACAATTTACTGGGTTAGATGCAGTAAAAATATAGATACACAGGCGGTGTAGCTAGCTTCACAGGCGGCTACTCCACTGACATGCAGACACTGCTCTTAGGCCAAAAACTATTTACTGGGTTAGATGCAGTAAAAATTTAGATACACAGGCGGTGTAGATAGCTTCACAGGTGGGCTACTTCGCTGACTTGCAGACACTGCTCCTAGGCCCAAAACAATTTACTGGGTTAGATGCAGTAAAAATTTAGATACACAGGCAGTGTAGTTCGCTTCACAGGTGGGCTACTCCACTGATGTGCAGACACAGCTCCTAGGCCCAAAACAATTTACTGGGTTAGATGCAGTAAAAATATAGATACACAGGCGGTGTAGCTAGCTTCAAAGGCGGCTACTCCGCTGACATGCAGACACTGCTCCTAGGCCCAAAACAATTTACTGGGTTAGATGCAGTAAAAATTTAGATACATATGCGGTGTAGTTAGCTTCACAGGTGGGCTACTCCGCTGATGTGCAGACACTGCTCCTAGGCCCAAAACAATTTACTGGGTTAGATGCAGTAAAAATTTAGATACACAGGTGGTGTAGCTAGCTTCACAGGCGGGCTAATCCGCTGACGTGCAGACACTGCTACTAAGCCCAAAAAGATTTACTGGTTTAGATGCAGGAAAAATTTAGTTACACAGGCGGTGTAGCTAGCTTCACAGGTGGGCTACTCCGCTGATGTGCAGACACTGCTACTAAGCCCAAAACAATTTACTGGGTTAGATGCAGTAAAAATTTAGATACACAGGCGGTGTAGTTAGCCTCACAGGCGGGCTACTCCGCTGATGTGCAGACCCTGCTCCTAGGCCCAAAACAATTTACTGGGTTAGATGCAGTAAAAATTTAGATACACAGGCGGTGTAGCTAGCTTCACAGGCGGGCTACTCCGCTGACGTGCAGACACTGCTCCTAGGCCCAAAACAATTTACTGGGTTAGATGCAGTAAATATTTACACAGGCGGTGTAGCTAGCTTCACAGGAGGGCTACCCCGCTGACGTCCACACACTGCTACTAAGCCCAAAACGATTTCCTGGGTTAGATGCAGTAAAAATTTAGATACACGGGCGGTAAGCTAGCTTCACAGGCGGGCTACTCAGATGACTACCAGACAATGCTACTAGCCCAAAAGGATTGGCTGAGCTAGATTACACCAAATGCTATGAAAAACACTTGCACAGCACTGGCACAGACCTGCCTGGCAAAAAGTGCTATGAACTGCTGTAAACTACCCTGAAAAGGGCTGATATTACAACTAGTCCCGACTCCCTAAACCTATCTCTCAGAAAATTTGCTCGCAAAAAAAGACTCTTTGACTGTTTAGCGCCCACAGCAGCAGCGGTGCCGTCTAACACTAAGCTGCAGCAGTGAGGAAATGGTGGCGATGGGGAAAATGGCTTGTTCTTATAGGGCAAGGAGTGACATGTGACATACACAGCCAATGACACATGCCCTTGCTTGTGTGCATCACATGCACATTGCTGTGTGTGTGCACTGCTGATAGGCTGAGAGACTGCACCGCCCCACTGTAAATGCGGGAAAGAAAAAAAAAGGAGATCGGCATTATTTCAGCACAGATCTATCCCCCCCCCCCTAAACACTGAAACAGTCTATTAAGAATGATAAACAGTTTTAATGTGCAAATCAAGTTAGGCTTTTGGTGAACAAACAGTTATCGAACAGAATTTTAAGCAAATTGTTCGAGTTCGACCAACGACTCGAACATCGCCCAAAACAGCTCGAATTTGAAATTGGTGAACAGTTCGACTCGAACACCGCTCATCTACTCCCGAAGTGGGCATCCATAAGATACACCAAATCTGGCACTTATATAGAAGGTCATCACTCTGTTTTTATCTGTGAGGTGCTTATAAGAAGGTGTGATACTGATTTTTAAAGATACTGCACTCTCATTAGTTTACACTTTTTTTCAGATGTTCAAAGAATATTTCATCCAAATTATACACAAATTTTACAGGAGTTACTGCGACACAGGACTAACTGTGATTCTGGACTAACGGTGACTCTTACAATATATATAATTTTTACTGAACGTGGCAATACCCCATATGTGGCTGTACAGTACTGCTTAACCATATGGAGAGACTCAGGATGAACGGAGTGCTATTTGCCTCCTGGAGTGCAGATTTTCCTAGAATAGTGTGCAGATTCCATATACAGAGCCCCTAATTGCTAGAAGAGCAGAAACCCCCTCTCGAGTGACCCCATTTTGGAAACATTACCCCTTGGGGAATTTATCTACAAGTATAGTGATGATTTTGACTCCTTGGGTATTTTCCAGATAAAAAGCAGCAATGAATATTGCCAAGTAAAAAATGCAAACTGACTCTGTAGGGACCAGTACGTCATAATCACCAGTAGTGTTGAGCGATACCGTCCGATACTTGAAAGTATCGGTATCGGAAAGTATCGGCCGATACCGGCAAAGTATCGGATCCAATCCGATACCGATACCCGATACCAATACAAGTCAATGGGACTCAAGTATCGGACGGTATCACTGATGGTTCCCAGGGTCTGAAGGAGAGGAAACTCTCCTTCAGGCCCTGGGATCCATATTAATGTGTAAAAGAAAGAATTAAAATAAAAAATATTGCTATATTCACCTCTCCGACGCAGCCTGGACCTCACCGAGGGAACACGCAGCGTTGTTTGCTTAAAATTCGCGGGTTTACTTCCTTACGTGAAGTCCCGGCTTGTGATTGGTCGCGTGCCACCCATGTGGCCGCGACGCGACCAATCACAGCAAGCCGTGACGTAATTTCAGGTCCTTCAGAATTTTAAAATTACGTTCCGGCTTTGTGATTGGTCGCGTCGCGGTCACATGGGCGACGCGACTAATCACAAGCCGTGACGTCACGGGAGGCAGGACAAGCGCGCATTTTAAAATGCGCGCGTGTCCAGCCTTCCTTGACGTCACGGCTTGTGATTGGTCGCGTCGCCCATGTGGCCGCGACGCGACCAATCACAAAGCCGGAACGTAATTTTAAAATCCTGAAGGACCTGAAATTACGTCACGGCTTGCTGTGATTGGTCGCGTCACGGCCACATGGGCGGCACGCGACCAATCACAAGCAGGGACTTCACGTAAGGAAGTAAACCCGCGAATTTTAAGCAAACAACGCTGCCGGTTCCCTCGGTGAGGTCCAGGCTGCGTCGGAGAGGTGAGTATAGCAATATTT